>NC_084907.1:17057538-17248990 GCF_949316345.1 Pungitius pungitius | reverse complement strand
GGGAGACGGGCTACTTTTGAGAATTTTGTCTGTGTCGTGGCCAAGTTTGACTTCAGCACTGATTGCCGAGGGCAGGACGAGGTGTGCCTCATGAATGAGCTCCAAAATGAGCTAAAAACAGCTCGTGGCAACAGAACGGCACATGGCTTCGAAGCGCGTCTTATTTAGTAGTTTGAGGGAAGGAAAAGTCGTGTTTCAGCTGGCTGGATTTCTGAAACGTGACCTTATCTGCCTCGCTTGTCCGCTCTAAAATTAGCTTTAATGCCATTGTTTTAAAGGCGCACTCAATATTCAGCGTTGCCTCGGGTGCCAGTTGTACAAACACTATCTGGCACGTGTCAGAGGGCAGGCACCGACAGTCCGCTGGTGCACCAGGGGGCCGTCACGCTGATCTCAAGCGCCAAATGAGGTCACATTCGGGAACAAACGGATCAACCGCAACAGCCACATTTCTCGAAAAGCGCCGGGAACGACGGGACATGGCGGGTCCCGGCGCGGCAGGAGGATGGCCCCCGAGGGAAAAAAAAGAGAGAGAGAAAGGAAGTGGCTCCTCCCAACCGCCACGCACGCATCCGCACATCCCACAAGTCAACAAGTCACACACTCCATTTCATTAGGAATGTGAGGGCCTGAAAAGGGCTGAATGGTATCGCAGCCGCATTCCTCCCGCACGTTTGATCACATGATCGGCCTTCGTCGCCGCACCAGAAACATCAACGGCCCCGAGAGGACACACTCTCTGGGGCCAATGGCGAAAAACAGCGACGAGCAGCCGATCTAGATGCTCTTCTCCTCACGCCATGTGACAGCTCCTGGTGGGGGTAGGGGAGGCCGGGGGTCAGAGGTCACCGAGCACAACTGAAGCCAGCATGGGATGTCAATGTGGAGAGATCGCACTGACGCTCCACCTAAACGACCCTCCCCCATGGCATGGTAGTAGCTCAGAGGTTCACCCCAGCTTGGCAAAAAAGCAACACGAGGGCAATAAAACCTCAAAGGCCTCACTCCACCTCTAAAGTAGGGATCAGTCTAACCTTTGACCTCCCCCTACCCCACCCCTCCTCCTGGTTTGAAGGCCTCCTCCTCCTCCTCTTATTTCTGGTTACAATCAACACCCCACCCCCTTTCCGTGGGCCGGCCATTGTCTGGCCTCAAGTACTTATTCCCAGAGTGCCCCTGCTCGGCTTCCCTCTCCTCCGCAGGGGGGGGCTGGGAGGGGAGACACGACTTAAAAGCACCCCCGGGGACGGCGTCGCAGTGGCCCAGGTCTGCAAAAAGGGCTGCAAAAAGAATTAGGCTGAGCAGCCACCAATGTTCTACACAACATGCCGTCGAGTGGTTTTCTCCTTAACAAGCTTTGGGAGAGAGGACAGGGAGGGGAAAGGTTTTACGGCCCTCGTGCACATGTTTCCACTGAGGGAGAAGAGGGGGAAAAACAACCGGCCATTCAACCTCTGTGTAAAGTTGTTGACGTGAGAAGGGGGGTTGAAGCTGCAGGCCGAGAGAAAAGCAACGTTGTGTTTTGCATTGAACTGCCTACGACAGATGAGCAGATGTTATCGTTGCCTTTTGCTGCCACCAAACCATGAGAGTATTTGCCTTGATTTGCAGGAAGGGAGGGGAGGGGGGGGGGGGTGTGAAGGAAGGTTGACTTGGTAACTGTAGCGCCCGCGGGTAGAGAAAAGTCCCTTGTACATGCGCCTGTGGTCGACATGCTATGAGGTGGCACAATGCCAAAGCACAATGGAGGCTGACATGGCGCGCTACTCATCCCTCCGCTCTCTTTAACCCTTTGAGAGGAGCACAAAAGATGGCTCTGACAAAGAGGCCGGGGAATGAAGATCGGGCAGCAAAAGAAGGAGGTGTAGGATCTTTGCGGCTTCAACACAGTCTTAAAAAAAAAGGGAGTTTCAGACTTAATTTGAAATTTGACAACTTGAATTGGGCTCCGTTGTTAACATGGGCCAAAGGACGCCAGGAATCTGAACTATTTCTCAGGGCCGGGACACAACGCTGTGTTTAGGGCCGCCGAGAAAGCTCCCTGTCCCCGCTACGTGGAACAGGCCCGCGCTGTTTAGCCGTTTTCTCCCCAATAACAACTCTGTGGTTAAACGTTGTCAACAGCGATCATTTTCAATCTAGCAGACGGTTTCTAATAAAGTAAGCCTGCTTTCAGTCTGAGCTTAGTGAAGTTTGGAGTTGGCTCTTAAACCCGAGATCCCTCTCGGCCCTTCGGTGTAAACGTGGCTACGGAGAGTTAAATATGGAGAGGTGAGAGGCTGGGAAGTGCTCCAAAGTGGTTTAGAGCTAAAGCTACTCCAAACCTACCCTTCTTTTTGCAGCTGAAGTGGGATCGCATGGTGGATTTGAGAAGGCTAACTGCCCATTGCAAAGGACCAAAATGTTTTATTTTTTCTTCTTCTTTATTGACTGGCTTTCTGTGAAGTGTCTGACTACATAAGTCCCCCCCCCCCCCCCCCCACACACACACACACACCTAAAGAGAGCAAGGCACTTAGGGGGAAAAAATGAGTGATAAACAAAATGAATAAATGAGCACTTATCTCCATCTGGTAAACACACACGCAGGTGCTGACACCAGAGTGTGCGGTTTATGAGCCGTGCAGCCCATACATTTGGACATGTGTGCGTCCAAAAAAACGCCAACACGGGGGGCCAGAGCGCGACTGAGGGAGACGAGTGATGCCGCCTGCACAGGCGCGCACACACACTTTCTCTATGTCCTCAGGGACGACATCACCTTACCGTTGACTCCTCTGGAACAAGTCGCCCTTCCCTTCCGCTAACACGGGGGTGGGGGGAGGGGGGCACACTAGCGGATTTATGGGCTTGCCCACGGCCATGCTTTCCCTGGGCAAGTGGCTCTCTTAAAAGGCCCGCCTACTATTAGTCTTATTTACAGAGCCGGGAGAACAGACTGCCTGAATTATTTAAGTTTTCCCTTGGTAAATACAACACTAACCAGGAGTGTGTGTGTGTGTGTGTGTGTGTGTGTGTGTGTGTGTGTGCAAGAGAGGGGTTGGGTGGAATGAAGAAGTGGCAGCTACAGACCGAGAAAGAGCAATTATGAAGTACTGCACCATTAACATTAATCACGACAATAAATGGCTATGTGCCTGTGTAAACTCTCCCGTTTCATCTTCTCTGCAGTGGGGTGTCACCTGACACGCCACACGGCGAGGACCGCGCACGCACACAACGTACTGTCCTGTGTTCAGTGCACACTGTGGAAGCACAGCATATCTCAATGCAAAGGCATGCACAGGCACACAACACTGTCGCACACACTCACTCACAGTGCGCCGTCTCCTCTCTCACACAGTGGTTCTCATTAACAAGCCAAACATGCCTGAAGAGGCAGACAGACTCTAGTGAGCACAGTAAACAACCAGTAGGCTGCCTCATCTGAACAGAGACTGAGATCTCAGCCACACACACACACACACACACACACACACACACACACACACTTTTTCTCCACCGAACCGGAAGAAATCTGGTGATCTTTGGTCGTGGAGAACTTAGGAAGGCAAACCCTAGGGGAAATATGGCCCTCGACAACGTCCCAACACTTGAGGACACGGTCTCATATAAACATCAAATTGGAGGGAAAGGATCACTAGAAACCTCCCTCTTGTGAAATCATTACACACTACAGCCATCTTTTATACTGATAATTATGAAATTATTTGCGTTTTGGGGGACAAAACAGCGTTGGCCAATACATCAAAGCATGACTTTGCAGGGGCCCAAATGACATCAGATAACACAAAAAACAACGTCCTCTCCACATGTAGAAAATGGATGGAATGTGTTAGAAACCCTATCACATGATCACATGTCAGCGAGAGTCCGTGGGAACCAAATCACACGACTCATGCCGCGAACATTTTATTTTGGTCATTCTGAAACAGGTTTTTGGATATCTTGTAACCACTGAGGCTTCACAACTGATCCGATTCTGAGAGACTGACTCTACAGACACTATGCAAGTAGACACGGACCTTCCTTTTCATCTGCACACCGTAGCAGTAAAATTTAAGAACCGATAGAGTTGTTGCCTTATATTACAGGAAGGAACAGCGTCTTCCTGATCAATAGCGGGGCCCGGTTCACCTTCGCAGGAGGAAATGCAACAAGAGAAGCCATTTCTTTTTTTTGACGTCCACGTAAATGGAGGACCCGAGCTGCCTGTCTGAGGGAGGGGGGGGGCAGAGAGAATGCTGACAGGAGCATCGGCATGCCGAGCAGGAAACCTCACACGCCGAGGCCGCGCCCACAAGCTGGTGGGATTTCTACACAAGGTCACCGGGTCAAAAAGTGGCACCGGCGGGCCCCGCCGCGCTTGGACCTCCGAGCAGAACCGCCGCGACAGACGACCGTGCACC
Organism: Pungitius pungitius; assembly: GCF_949316345.1. Lineage (NCBI taxonomy): Eukaryota > Metazoa > Chordata > Actinopteri > Perciformes > Gasterosteidae > Pungitius > Pungitius pungitius. The sequence continues at coordinate 17,244,581 of NC_084907.1, read as the reverse complement.
TTTGGTTCCACACGTTACGAGAAATTGTCAATTTGCTTCTTTAACAAGGAGGCGCTCCTGTCAATAAAAACAAAATGCCTGGGAAAGGGTGAACGAGGTCCCTGTGTCCTCCTTCACTCAATCCCATAACTCTGCTTCACGTGTCATCCAAACTAATCAACAACTCCGTGCACAAAAGGAGGCCGTGTAAATCTGGCACGCTGGAGACAGAATTTATTTTCAATTTGCAGCCAGATTAGCCGGCGTGTTTTTGAAACCTTCTCGTCCTACTACTTCTCCGAGTCGACTTGAGTGGCCTTTTTAGTGCCTGCTTCAAAAAGCGTCCCCCCCCGTACCCGAGCAGCTGTCACTTTCAGCGGGCACCGCGGAGGACGGATGCGGGGGAGGGGTCCTTTGAAGGGAATGGTTAAAAGTGGGCGATAAAAATAAACTGGGAGAGAGGAGAAAATTAATTATACATAACACACGGTTCACTCGGATGAGCACGGAAGAGACAGAGAAACTACGGCTGTTTCACTCAAAGGAAGAAAGAAGATATAAAGAAGAATACATCTCGCTCCGCCACCGCGGGGAGGCCACACTCATTTGGCTGCGTCTGAAGTGAGGGACGCGACGACGGAGGTCAAGCATCAAACCGCACAGACGAGGCTTTCATTTCACCGCTCTCGCTCCGTGCATCCTCTCCGAGTCAGCGCGTTGCCCGGGACCCAAACACCGCCGCCGGGCCGGGCCCGAGCGCTCCCTCCCCGTCTTAAGAGTGGGACGGAGCTTGCAGATGAGTCGGTCTTTAAGATCACTTGTGATTGGCGCTGATTAGGATTTATGCCGCCGAGGCCCACCTGCGAGCTGGCCTCTTGATGCGTTTCGTAATGCGCCGCCACTTTGCGGCTCAACGCCGCCCACTGACTCTCAATCCCGGCTTCTTATTTGGGCCAAATGGAGGTCATTCCGATTTGAGCAGTCAGTCAAGACGGCCCCGCCAGGTATTGGCGAGTGAGTTTATTTCATATTAAGGCCTGTCGGCTGGAGAGGTGTTCGCACCACGAGACGTGTGTGTGTGTGTGTGTGTGTGTGTGTGTGTGCATGTGTGCGCGTCTATAACAGGGCCTTCGGGTACAGCCCTGCTGCTGGTCCCTCTTTAGTGCGTTTTAATATTGTTGCTGTGTGGCTCCCTCGCTGCAGGGCGCCACACAAGCCCCAGAGAAGTAAAAACGCTCAGAGAGAGAGGATGGGAAAGAGATGGAGAGGTGACAACGCGGAGAATCAGGAGACGATGTGACAGGAACCAGGAAGGAAGGAAGTAAAAACCCAAACAGGGATCTTTAAAAGAGGTATTGGGGGAAGAAAAAAAAAAAAAAGAGAACCAAGCATGTGGGAGCGGAGCGCCGGCAACACGGCTAACCTCTTTAGCAAGACTGACACAAATGAAAACTTATGTAATAAAAACACACCGTCTCTGTCGGCTGCGATATGAAAGCTGATATTGCATCACAGCGCCGCCGTGCCAAGGAAGCCCTCGATTAGCCCTCGGTGTACCAGACACTCACATCCCACATTACACCCTGTAGTGGTTCCTCTTGCACTCGCAGCGAATGCTTCTGCATGCACCGAGCCTCGGGAGACTGGCAACGCCTTTGGAAACGTACCGGAGAGAAGTTAGGAGGAGATTCTGGACACAGCGAGAGAGAGAGAGAGAGAGAGAGAGAGAGAGAGAGAGAGAGAGAGAGAGAGAGAGAGAGAGAGAGAGAGAGAGAGAGAGAGAGAGAGAGAGAGAGAGAGAGAGAGAAGCAGAGGAGGACGAGGGAAGAACAGCAGAGAGAGAGGAAGCGCCTAAACATGAGGTTCTCACACCGGTTCAGAATGTCCAAAAGAATTTTGCAGTGTAGAGACACACACACACACACACACACACACACACACACACACACACACACACACACACACACACACACACACACACACACACACACACACACACACACACACACACACACACACACACACACACACACACACACACACACACACACACAGGAAAGCAATGAATCACAGTAAAAAATACAATTATGCACATCAAGTCCTAATAAACAGTTCAAATGATGCAGAACACTAGCATTTCCCTCCAACTGAGAAAGACCCTGGCAAATAATAATTAATTTCTTCTCCTTTAATGTGTGTATTTATATAATAATATATAATATTCAGGATCTTAAGTGTTGATTCAGTTCTCACTTGAGCTCTTCTGCTCTGTCATCCATCTGAGATCTAATTAGACCTTGAATACGGCCGTCACTGAAAGGTCCCGAGGAATGCGATGGGGTGTGGGGGAGGGGGCAGGATCGCACAAAGGCAGGACCAGCGGGGTGCAAAGTGCACGTCAGCTCAAATTCCAAAGTTTGGACATCACAGAGTTACCCCTCACGGCGGCAGCAGCCGGACGGGACGGGGCAGGCTTTCATAATGCAAGACACTGCTGCTCTATGGCGGGGCAGATTTGTATCATAATTGGGGAAGATTGAGGCAAATTGCTGGTAATTTTCTGGCTGGGTTGCCAGCTTTCATTGAAATGCCATGCAAGGCCACCGTTTTACCCCCCCCCCCCCCCCACACACACACACACACAAAAAAAAAAAATGAGTGGATCTCGGCTGTAAAACAAGTCGAAATCCTCAATGGACAATGGAGGTAAGTTACATTCGTATTTAAGCTTGTACAAGTGTCATCTGGACAGTCCTCCTTTGGGGACAACACGGTCCCGGCACAAAGAGAGTGGTCTCCAAGCACCGCCGCTCCGGGCCCTCGTTCACACACCGGTGTGGAGGCCTGTCAGTCCTCCGTGGAATGACTTGAAGCCGGAGACTGGGCACCAGCTCTTAAACAAACACTCACGTCACGGTTCACATCCCGCGTCGTTTAAATGGGAACCCGCTGCCCACCGCATTTAACTGTCAATAAGGAGCTGCTGCTTGACTGAGCTGAGGGACATAAAAAAAAAAAATGGGTCAAGTCACTTCTGATAAAGAGTTACTGCGTCAGTCACGTGACGCCCGGGTCCTGTGGGGGAGTTGGAGTGGTGCCACCGAATACATCAATCAACACTGCCAGGACTGTATCAACTACTTAATACAAACCGGTGCTCCCTTCATATTAAATCAATATTTCAGTGATTTTGTTTTTTTTGGAGGGTGGGGGGCTGCAATGTGGTCCATACCCACACCCACCAAAATAAGGTTAAAATCACGTCAAAGCCCCTGCTCTTCCAATATGATTCACGAATACACAATACGTGGTTCACGTAGCAGCGCGCGGGGGTGAGCGTGGGTAGCGTGGTTCGATTTATAAACATTTTGTTTTTTTTATGTTAAAGAGTGAAAGAACTGAAGAGAATCCGCTGGAGCACTGAGAGCATTTTGAATCGCTGTGCCAAGCAATGCGCACCCCACACACCCACAGACGGCACTCCGGAGGGGAGCAGCTCACACGGCGCCTCTCGTTCCTCTGCACGTTCACGCGCCTTTTACGCCACACCGACGCAGTTTAGAACTCATTCAAAGCTAATGGCTCAATCGATTGATTTTTCTTTTTTAAAGCAAGCACCCACGGGAGAAGTCTCTCGTACACACATTCCGCCCTTAGGTCCGTTTTTAGAAAGCCCACGCAGGGTGGGTACACATTTAAAGAATAAACAAACAAGAACGAGGGGGAGGGAGGGGGGGGAATGTTAAATCCACGCAGCCTCCACGGACTATTTATCCACGCGTAAGCGTCAGGGCGGTGGATACCTGTGCGTGTGCTGCCATTCCCTCTCCTGAGGCAACGCAACAGCCACCCGCACCCTCCGCCGGCTAGCTAGTCCGCGTCACGCCACCCGCGCCGGTAGCTTTTATTTCATTACCAAAACTCATGTTACCGTTACGGCGAAGCTTTCCCCAAATCACAAAAAGTCTCTCTCTCTTTTTTACTGAGGCCGTTGTCAAACCAGACAGAAACTCACCTCGCACTGCACCAAATCCGGGTTACTTGCAAAAAAAAAAAAAAAAAACAACATTTGACCAAGTTCGATCGCCGAGTGCGAACCACGAAAATAATGCAATGCATGTGTCCGAATCCGTTTAATTAGTTCGTTAAATCACCGTTCGGCGGCAAGAACATCCGCAGTTTTACAGTTTGTTGCGGATCAATCCGACTGGTGGTCACACCGGAGTGCACGTTCAACACAGCGCGCGCGCGCACACACACACACAAACGCGCACGCGCCCAATACTGGATGTTTGGAGGGGCTCTACGGTTCCTCTTCGTGGCCGTTTCACTGCAACCAAACCGAGGCTGAAGCCTCGAGCTCCTCAAACTCGTGAGGAGAGCAGACGCCCGAGAGAAGAAGCAAGTGGGGGAGAGCGGGAGGGGAGGGGAGGAGAGGAGAGGAGAGGAGAGGGGGCAACAACGACAAACTCTCCGCACGGAGCAATGGAGACAGAGGCAGAGACAAATGTAACCGAAATATTTCTGCCGGCTCCCTGCAAACCGCCGCTCCTTCCACGTGAAAATTAAATTAAAAAAAATCCCTTCGCCGGAGTTCCCACGGTACTTACAGGTTCAAGTGATCCGGAGGTTAGATATCCTTTCCATGGTTGTACATTCCAAAACTTCGGGACATTCCAGTCTGGTCACGGAGCGGCGGGGCTCTCTCTCCGGCGGCTCCCTGCGCGTGAATGGAGAGGAGAGGAATGCAACTCCGGCTTCAGGAGGAATGGAGGAGGCGCTCCGCTGACGCAGTGCCGCGCGCAGCCCATAGAGGGCGCTCCGGGGCCGACGAGGACACGTGGGAGAGGCGCGTTTCATCCATTCGCCTTCCCCACTTCAACAAAATGAGTTATTTCATGTTGGACTGGGTTCCATCATATGTATTATTTCATCAAGAACTTTGGTTATTAATGAAGATTACTTACGTTAGTCATGTTATTGCAATGAATTCATGATATGGTGTGAGATTCAAGATTTTTTAATTTTTTAATATCATCATGCCTACACACACAGTGTACAATATAAATAAGAGAAAGGGTTTTCTTTGAGTTATATTCCAACCTGAGGCTAATAATCGAAACAACTCATTCATGGTCATTGTTAATGTGTATTGCCAATCCAACAACAACAACAACATGTTAAACATAAATGCATTAAAAGCAGAATTATCTTTGTTGTCATTGTGATCGAAACACATTTCGAGTTGCAAAGGCTGTGTTGTGAAGGCTCTATATGGGAGGGTTGGGAGGGGGAGAGGTGAATGCAAATATTTGCTGGACAAATATTGTTAGCGAGAGTAAAGCTAGTTTAGCCTTGATGGGAGGCAGAATATTGGATACCTGCAGGTTACATTTAAAGCAGAAGACATCTATGCAAAATAGGTACTGAATAGGGTTTGAAATTTAAATTGCCCTGGGAGATGTTGGGATGTCGTGTTTAGATGCGAGTTCCCCAAAACAAGACGGGCTCCTTAATTAAATGAGGAGGCCCCGGGCCTGGCTGTCACATCCCCTCAGCTGACACATTCCCACTGACTAACTTACACTGAGTGACACTCAGACAGACAGATTTTGGATACGAGCTGCGCCCCGTGAGGCCATCCAACCGACTTTTAAATCTCCCTCATTTCTTATGAAAAGACAGTTGAAGTGACTTTGAAAGCTCAATTTCAGCATTCACCACGCAGTCAATGACTAACCTGAGCTGGGACAAATTGCATTTTGGGCACTGTTCCACGTTATCTCTGCGGCAAGGAAGCTTTTGGTACAACTGAGCTATTCAAACAGGCAGCTCAGGTTACCAATTGCACTCAGGAGAGCAGAGAGCAAGATCTGGCAATAACCACACCACCTGGCCCCGTTCACTGTGTGTGTGTGTGTCTATGTGTGTGTGTGTGTTTTAGAGAGCTAGTGTATTTCTGATTGAGATAGATAAAGATATTTGTGTGTGATTTGTGCATAAAAGAGCAGCTGAATTTGCAGTGCTCGCCAGGACATTTCCCCATGGTCTATCACACCACCCAGCTTTCAATAGTTTTCAAAAGCTCACTGTTTGCCATTAGAAATGGTTGGTTTGGCCATAGTACTACTGGGAGATTAGGACTCACTTACCATGTGAAAGGCCTCCGGACAAAGCCGCTCCCCATCATGCACTTAAACACTAACACATTGATTAGCTCTGAGTTAGTGTGGTTTGCGTCCATCCAGTTCCTCTTCGGGCCTACTGTAAGTTCTCATTGGAATATTTTTAAAGAGTATTAAATGCATCAGACTGAGCGTAAAGTTATCACTGTGCAAGCCGGGGTGAAAAGACATGCATGCAAAATGGACTCTGTTTGCTCTCTGTTGAACCCAGTTGTATTATAACGTAGCAAATTATTATACAGTCACAAGAAAGACACAGCAACTGAGATGTGCTTTAATAAAAGGGTTCTCCCATTCGATATGTACTTGTTGGAGGTGTTTTTTCTTAAAGAGCCAGATTAATCCTGGCTGTCATGACGTGACACGGTGCACAGGCCGAGCAGCTTGGGCTGAAAGCACACAGCATATTAAATAAAGGCACGCATGGAAGTTTGGTGGTTTGCTGCTGGTTTGCTCTCTATTTGCTTTTTTTCTTTCTTATTCATGCACTATTAATGGGACTGCGTTTGGCAAGAAGAACAAACATTTAAAGTGAACACAGAGATACAATAACTGACTGATCAGAGAGAAAAGAGTCCCAGTTGCCCTTGGAAAGAACACAGCAAATACACAAACCAAAATCTGTGAAAACACACACACACATAGACACATATACAGTATATTTGCATAAAAATTATATGAAAGCTAAATTGAACTAAATATTGGCAACTAAATAAGGATGTGTGTTGCAGTGCAACCTCAAACAAAGAAATATGTATTCTTTAGCTTTTGTATCTGCACTGTTCATCCACATTCTCCTAAAAATATGAGGAACACAGATAGAATCCTGCTTTTATGATGTCAAAATGCTTGCAGTTAACAGTGATAACAGATCAACGGATGCTAATGCGCCCTTTAAACAAACAATAAAGTGTCTGTTTTAACCCCCATACCTGACTTGAAAAAAAAAACCATCTGATCTGTGGCAAATATTTGAAACTAACCAGTTTTAGCCAGCTGGTGAAGTGCAGCTCCTGTGAACCTGTAACCTGAGGTTGCAAAGCTCTAGCCGAACAGGTAATGAGTCATTGATTGGATAACAACAGCATGGCTGACTGTCAGCTAGCACCGTTGGAGGACCCCACCCGGCTAGACCGGTCCGGTCTGGTTGTACAGTCGCTCTGGTCCCAAATCAGCCTCAGCCGCCACATCTGATGTGATAAAAATGCGGTCAAATACTAATAATCTAATACAAAAATACAGTGTTTGAACTGCTAAAATACCTTCTCCAGTCAGTGTAGCTAGATAATGACCATTTGTTTGGTATTTTCTGCCCTTCTTTAGGCACAGACTATTAGAATATTTGAGTTACAAGGACACAATGGCATCCTTCATATTGAAGTCTCCCTTAAGGGATTCCTTCAATGGCCTGTTGTTCATTCTATGTAGTGTGTAGTATCCTGTCATGTCGACAACAACGTATATTCCTGTGTCCTATTGTCCCTTTACCCTCGATGTTTAGTCAAGTCATAGATGACAAGTTGGTCTGATTCAGAACTTTCAATTGAACCACAATGAAGAGTTATTATTTCATTGATAATGTGAAATGAATAGATCCAAAGTAATTAAGGTCTGTTTTTCCATGTTGGGAAAAATGTCTTGCAATGCAACACAATTCACTGCACAAAAAATGAGCGTATGTTATATATCAATATCATTCACATTGATGTTTAAAAAGTGTTTTATTGATGTCATGATTTCAACTGTGGCGCCCAGGCCAATCCATAGAAGGCAAACAGCACGATGAAGAAAGAACTTTCTCTGCACCCCTGTCCATACAAAATGCAAAATGTGTGTCCTCCGTGCACCGCCTCCGCCGTGGAAAGAATCTTTGCGTTGGGTATCGGCTGCTAGCAAAGAGCAGAAAAACACAATGTTGTGCAACCATGTTGGAGATTATTCATGTTGATTCATGACAAAGCAATAAATAGCAGATTTCATCACACAGATCAAACAGTAATGTAAAGATAGATTGATTAACCGGGATTCGGCAGATGTGTTAATAATAATGTGTGATGCTTGAAATATTGTCTTAAATAAGGTAATGTGAGTTGAGAATATCTCCATCTTAATTATTCATTGTAAGTGCATTCAGATTGTGGGGAAACCTTAAGAGACTCTGGAGACTTGTTCTTTAAATAGCTGCAACCTTATAGGCAGCCTCACTGGCCATGATTTAATGTGCATCTTTTCATAGACCTCAATTATCAATTAACTGTAAGTGTACACCAGTGGGAATATCCTCAGTCGTGTCCACCACATTAGCGTCCATTAGAAGGGAACAACCTGTCGGCTCCTCAGCCGCTGAAGGCTTTCCTCTGGGCTGCAGCCTGTCACAGTGGAAACAACAACACTGGGAAAATAATACCTGGGAAATGCCAGGGAATCTCTTTGAGGGGGTCACGGATCTCAAAATGAACAGTTTTTGCATCGAGCCGAACGAGTCGTAAGCGTCAAGACCGATTGCTCTAATTATGAATGCGACAGCAGAGTAGAACCACCGGGAAAATGCAGCGGATCTGCGCCCTCATTGTGTGCTGGAATATGAGGGACGTCTACCTTTCAAAACGCAGAAATGTCTGCAGTGGGAAACGGGGGGTCGGCCATACCACGAGGCTTTAGGACACAAGTCATTACTCTCACTCAAATGAATGGTCCAAACATGTTTGGGTGCCAGAAAGCAAACTGTTACATGTCTCGGTGCCGTGTTGATTCTGACATGCTGACATTGGGCTACTTTATGCTAAGCTAGTCAGAAGCTGTGCTTTCCTCTCCCACCTGTTTTAAGAAGATTTTAAATAAACACATAAAGTGCCTCTTTTGTGTGTTGTGGAAGCTGCCATTAAGCTCTAATTGGGACCTTTTCTGCACCGACTTCTGACGTGCAGACCTCGGGTTGAGCCTGGTACGGACACAACAAATTACACTTTGATCCAAATGACATGAACTTATGTCATCACTTGGTATTGATGGAGCCTTTTTTCACTTCACGGCCATGAGATTTAGAGGACAGCGAGGGGAGGGAGTATAATTCACTTTATGAAAATATCAAAAAGCCAATTGTCATGGAATTGTTGTCGTTTACTGACAAAAGCCTTTGGACTTTAGAACACCTCAAATTAATTAAAAAGGTTTATCGTGACTTTATGAGATATATAAGCTATAGATATCTATAATATATTTCCCAAATCCTTTGATAAATATAAGCGGTCACTTTGAAATCCCTTATTTGAGGAGTTTCATCCTCATTCGGGTAACTAAGACACTCCCACTCTGGGGGACACATTTTGGAACCGTCCTTTTCTCGGGTGCCCGTGATCTTCTAATGACGTCCTACTTCTTCTAGCTCCTTTAAAACCTGGGGGGGGGGGTCCTCATGCCAAGCTTTCGCCCATGCCAGGTTTTTAGCTCTTGGTGACAGTAACAGCTTTAGTCATATCTTGGCAGGTTTGCTTATGCCGAGGGTTTCTCAGAGCAGGAAGTTGGGTTTGGCTGGTTTTATATTAACGGGGTCTGTCGGCTCAGCTGGGCCCGGAGCTGAAAGCAGATCTCACTCACCCTCCGTGTAACAGTGATGAATCTGGTTCATCTGGAGCTCGCAGAACAACACTAAAGCCCAAGACCCACATTAGAGTCTAAAACGTTGCACCTGTGTCCAAGGAGTTTTTCCATTTAGGAGCCGAGTTGACTTTTTACAGAAAAACCACCAAAAACAGTAAATGTCGCCACAATACTTTCCCCCCACAAAATGAACCAGAGTTTCATCGTCTCTCTCTCTGCAGCTGAAGCCTTTGTCACTGACGGCGCCACGATTTCAGCTCTCTCTGCTCCTTTGAAGCAGGGTCCCGTTCTGCCCTTGACCGAGGAGCTCGTCGTCCTCACACAGTAATTATACCAGAGCGGACGTCTACTCTTTCCATTGAATTATTGAGAAGGTGGAGAGGACACAAGATCCCATGTCAAGACAGCACAGTCACAGCTGCCTCGGGGGGAAAACCAATGAATAAGCCTGAAAAGCTGCATGTGTGATGCCATGTTCGGAAAAGTTTCTCTTCACTGACCATTTTAAATGACAACTCTGAGAAGTGTGGACTAGACTTTTCAGTTATGCACACAAGTCTCTTTGTATTACTGCAAGGCTTCTGTGCCAGCTCATGCCGGATATGTTAATCACCCCTTTGGAAACTTTAAACGGTAAACATAAGTGATTTCTAAGCTGTGGTGCCACTAAAAATACTGGGCACACAACAGCCACAATACAATAAACACGAGCCACGGGGAGAAAAAAAGCATTCCTCTTCCTTCAGGGATGGATAACAGAAAGGTCAGTGGAGCCGTAGACCAGCGTCGTCGCTCCTCAGGACGTCCAGCCGCGCTTCTCTCAAAGCGCTGCCCGTACTGTGCAGAGTCTTCAGCTCGTTTCGGCCCAAATGAGTTCCTTCTGACTGTGACCTACTGCATGAAACGAGGTGTGCTTGTTGGCTCAGCTGTTCACAGTAATGATGATCTGGCGTTTGGCTCTTGATTGTATCAAGGAGTTGGTTTTTCCTAGTTCTACATGGAACTGGGCCGAGGTCACTAAAGTGCTCTCACTCTCTCTCTCTCTCTCTCTTTACAGAGTACATTCTCCCCTCAGGTAAGCAAGGTGGGTCGGATGTTAAGCCAGTGGAAAGATTTAATAGACAAAATATCACGGTGGGAATGAGTTACTTTGCCAATAAAACCTTTTTATGAGCAAATATGCCATGGAAATGTATTAGAATTGCACCAGGTTCCTGTTCACAGCTCACCTCGTCGCTTCTCCGTTGCCATGGCACCATGGGGGCTGTAGTCCATGCACGCCTTTTCTTTGTTTTCATTTTTCTCTGTAATGTTATGCTCGTGAAGATGCACACTGAAGTGAAATTGGGTGACTTCCAGGGAGCTGGTCAGGGAGCCCATCAATGCCCTGAGCAGCGTGTGCCAGGTTCGGGACCAACTTTTTGGTTCTTTTAAAAATAATATTAATTTCAAGTGTAGGGAGGTAGAGTGATCTATAACTGAATATATATATATGTATATATATATATTGATTTAAGAGGCACAAACAGCTATATGGCTACACCCCTCCTGTTAAATCAACGCATAAAATATCCCCCAAAAATAAACCAAACAGATGGACAAATCCACAAGTGGCAACAGCTTTCATAGAAAGACACATAAGATGAACTTATGTTGGACAAGATTGCTTCTGTAGCGAAAGTATTCACGTGCCAAAGGATGAATGTACAAGTGTTTTCGGTTGCATATTGAGCAATACAACGGGAAATAAATGGTCTGCTGCATTATGGTTAGGAGAAAACGGTGTTCCTGCGTCGGAGAGGTGTCACACTCACTGTTTCTTATATAATTGACACAAGGGAGCTTATATAATGCGTCTCATGGTAAGACCTTGAGGTTTCTGTAGGATGGAGCCGAGCACTTGGTGTTATTTGTCCACCTGAGAATCTACTTTTGTTAATATAGAAACTCGCCTTCCTTTTCACGGCAAGCTGTCTTCCGCACAGGAAGCCATTAGAGAGAGAAAAGGTGACATATCGCAGCCGCACAGGATGGCTGGCCTCAGTTCAGTGCCTCCATCTTCACCCCTGACAGAGCAGTGAATGGGCCTCACTCACAGCTGTCCTGGAGTCAGTCAGCCAAGCGCAGCTCAAACCTGAAAAAACAACACGACATCTAGGATGCTAAGATGCGCCCGGCAGTGCAATCTTCCTCCGAGAAGCGATAGAAGGGACGGGGGGGGTGAGGGGGGAGTCATTTAAATGCTAAACGACGCAACCTGTTGCCGTGACCCCGCGCGGCTTCCCGGTGGCTTTCCCGGTTGGATCGGTCACACGTGATGCGACGCGTGAGGCCGTGTGACGAAGGTGGAGAAATGCACTTGAGGTTGATGTGAGCAAACTTGGTCATTTATCTATTATGTGCAGTCAGAGCAATTCAATATGTGTGCGAGTGTGAAATGTTGGCCTGCGGACACGTGAGATGGTAGACAATGAAGTCACAAAAAAAATAGTATGTTACGGTTGTAACGTCACGTTACAATGTTGTTGAGTTATTATTTGAACACAAAAAGTGATTTTTGTGTTAGCTAAACCTAACCTACTTTTTGGTTTGGTTGGTTTGTCTGTTTTATTACATCTGTAAAACAGTGGATTTTTTTTTGCGGTGAAACAACTTTACATTTAAAATGGTTGAATAGTCCTCAAACGATTAGTCCTTCAGTTGTGAAATCCACTAATAGCACAGGTATTATAAAACTCCATCCGAGACTAAGCAGCTGGAAAGGGAGGGGGGGTTTAAGGAAAAATCAGAGTTCCTGGTCATTTTATTTCTGACAAATTTAGGCCATTTTTGGCTTCATGTGCCACTGAGCAACTTATATCATAGGAATCCACAGCGCCTCGCCTCCAGCGCTGTACCCAGTTCCCTCCATCCATCCATCCATCACTGCAACACACACAGAGGGCGTGACTTCAGTCTCTGCTCAGGACGCCATTAATCCACTAGATCTTTGCATAGCAATAGCGCTGTTGAATGTTTTGAATGCCGTTTAGAGAGCCTGGATGCGAGATAGTGCCTTGCAGGGTCTGCGCATTTCAAATGCCCTTCGTTACATTATGTAAACCCCCACCCCCTACAACCTGTACGGCAAGAGCAAAGTGGTCCTGCATTTGATAGAACAGCTTCCCTGCAGCACACCACAGAGCACAATTCAGGTTGTCTTTGCATAACTTCATCAAATGTGACATGCAGCTTGGTGCCACATGGAGGGAAAGAGAAGGTAAACGTGGGATAAGTATGGCGCTTAATCAAGGTTCAGATGCTTTATATTAACAGCCCACAGGGCCACTGGTTGATGTGACAGCTTGTGAAAGGAGGAAAATGTAGAATTACATGCAACGGGGCTCAAATATTTCTCTGCTATTTAAAGCATCCCAAACATCATCAGTGAAAGTGTTCCGTTTGATATGGAAATGAAGGGATTTTTCCTTTTTATATGAGGACATTTTCTACCAAATCAGAATGAAATTGTACCATTTAAACTATTTATGAGTTATGAGCTGTTGATGAAGTATGGCAGCTGTCACTTTATTTTCCTTCTTAGTTGGGAAAATGTGCACCAAGCTGTATGAGATACAGAATAAAGAATAAGAAAAAACAGGTGGAAGGTTGGAGGAAGCTGTGGAATGAGAGTTTAACTCTGAGGAGACGATGACCTGCCATGTCTTGGAGCGGGAAAATATCCCTTTCTTGCTCTGAAAGGCAACTGGAAGGCAGCGGTAACATCGTAGGAAACAGAGCTATGGCCACTATTGCTTCTCAAGTGTCTGGCGCTCTACCTGCTTCAGTACCATCGAGAGAAATGATTCACAATAGGCCCACAGCTGTTGTTATTTCTTTGATTTTTGCAATCATCACCCTCCACTAGCCTGCATTTCTGAATAAATGCCCCCCCTATTCTCAGTGCACCCTCCTGTATTCAGCTAATCCTTGCGATTAGCATTGAATTGCATTTCAAAGCGGACGTAAAAGCATCCACACAAATCCTCTTCCACCTGCTCTGTGTCACGAATTCAAAACAAACATAAACGTGTGTGTCACAACTATTTAAACGGTGAACTAATTGAAAACTGTTATCCATTTCATTACCCAGATAAATGTATTAACAATAAGCACATCCCCCCCCCCAACAGCAGAACAAAGAAGAGTTATAGATGGGAGCTTTTGTTTGGAACCATAAGGCGTTTTATTCACCGCACGTAAGACAATCTCGGCTGAATGCACTTTTTGTAAGTCGCTTTGGATAAAAGCGTCAGCTAAATGAATGAAAAAATGTAAACGCTATTCTGTCAATCATCTTTCTTCTTGTTTTGTGACAGCAGACAGCAGAGAAACGAAGAGAAGCAGCGGGTGGATTGATAGGTGTGCGTACCAAGCAATAAACGCATGAAACAGAAATGATGGACAAATTGCTTCACGATTCATTTCTCTAAACTGAATGCAACAGCAATGAGTGTGACAAGCTGCAAATTGTGCAATCCCAAATGTTATCAAGCAATGCAGACAGGTGATCAGGACAAAGGGAGCACGCTGAGCGCGATTGTTCAATGTTTCCATCTCGCACCTCCCTTTTGTCTTATATGTGCGCACACAAACACACACACACACACACACAATAGGTGTGTAGAAACCTCCAGCGCCGCGGACGTACTTATCTAATGACCTTGTACGCGGAGTAAAGATATCCCCGTTTGACAGAGCTAATTGGCCGACGTGTCAAAGGATGTTTAGCGGCTCAGGAAATCACATCTGCCCATTGATTTCTCCCGACTACACCCCTAACCCATCAGACATTGTGTTGCTTAATCCAGTCGGCAACTCTATTCTTGTGAATCCTCCATGGATCCTCACCCAGAGGAGGGCGAGAGAGAGAGAGAGAGAGATCGAAAGAGAGAGAGGGAGAGAGATCGAAAAAGGGAGAGAGAGAGAGAGAGAGAGAACAAGCGATTAAGAGACTCTTGGGATGGGGAAGGTAAATTACAGAATGCGTGTGTGCGTGTGAACAAGAACCAAACAACGGTGTAGATGCAATCACACGGAGGGGGAAGAGAACGGAGAAGAAATCCACTCTCATCCTTGGTGCTGAAGCATATTTAGTGGCAGGAAGGGTCGTGGTATACGGCGGTGTGCCGTGGCTCTATAGCTTAATGCCCGTGTGCCCTCTCCTTCTCTGTCCTCCTGTCGTCTGGCTCCTATTTAGGGTCATAGCAAACACTCATGCAGCCAAAAACACACTCACACACGTCAGTGAAACGCTTAGTTTGGCTCGTAATTCAACAAAGAACGTCAGTTCAGCCAAATCACAATTGACATTTTCTCCCTTGGGTGGTAGAGATCCATGTGGATGTTATGGTTTGATGTGCTACTTTGTTTGTAGGGTTTGCTTATAAATGTAAAGACTGTCGACTGCAAAGACCTGTGTATTTAGACAGTGCTCATGGAAAGACTAACTTCTTTTTAATGCTTTGAGAATCAAAAGCGTGACACCATTCAATCGCAGAACTTGGAAAAATCAAACCCAAACTGAGATTTAGTTGTATTGACTCTTTAGGTTTCAGTGGGCTTACATCATAAACATGGACAATGCACTATGGCAGCCATGACAAATGTGCATACACACACAGAGTCCACTTTGTGCTTTCAGTACAGTTGCTATGGAAACAAAGTTTGTCCGGTTCATACACAAATAAAGTCGTACATTTGTTTGCGCCCTTGGCTTGCTGGCAGAACATGAAGCTCCAGCTGCTTTACAGACTGTAGTTCTGGGTCTGAAACCCATGAAAAGGCCTGAGTTCCTTCATTGTATCCAAATGCCAAATCCATTTTTGTCTTTCTTCAGCGTTATCCAGCCTCACGCTGTCGTGTCACACCCCTTCAACTCATCGCATACTTCATCTGTTTCAAGGCACACGCTGACATTGACACATTTTCACACATACGGTGTCTTTTTACGACATATGACTCACATTGCCTCTTTTCACCATCGGGGCTTGGGAAAAACAGCAACTTGAAACAACACAATTGGAGTGATGCTTCCCAAGGAGTGTCTAAACGTTGTAGTCTGAAACACATCCGTGAGTTGGACGACTGTTTATCCCTCTGGCTGAATTGCTGCCATGTTAAATGCACGCAGATAACTTCAAAGGCAGACACAATATTGTGCATCCAATGGCTGATTTAGACACAGACAGGCAGGGAGAGCAGAAGACTTACGGTAATATCACTAGATCAAATACTCACCTCCTGAAAGCATTCAAAATTGTGGTCTTAGTCTGCTTCAAATTGTTGCAATGATTCCAAGTCATGACCCATCTTAACAGCCAAAGCTAAATCTACTAAAACCAAATAACTCCTACAGCGGGATCTTTTGGTTAGCATGTTAGCAGCAGCAACTGTTTACATATCAAGTTCATATAGAGGGATTATCTACATATGATGCAGACATAAAGTGGAGTGTCCGTGGTTGCTGGTGCGTGTGTGTGTGTGTTGGGGAGGGGGGGGGGGGGGCTGTGAGAAAGCAGCAGTCATACACCTGTGGTGGATCATGTGCAGTTTGTGTCGAGGTGAAAGGCTCTGCTGAAGCTGTTCTCATAGAAACAGAGCACCTGTGCATGTTTGTGCGCGTCTGCTGCAGCGCTGCTTTCAGATTCCTCAGCTACCCGTCGGCGAGCTTCATACCTGTTTAAACACCGTCTCCAAACCCCCCCCCCCCAAAAAAAACCTCACTTTGCAGATGAAGTAAGAAAAAGAAATTGGCTCATTTGAATCCAGTCACTTGAATAAGACACCTCTCCTGCTCCCGTACACCTCCCCCCCCCCCCCAAATAGAACAGTTCAGCGCGAGAGGTGAGTCATTTGACTCTGTGGTTACACCACAAATCTCTATTCTCTACAAAGGAGAGAGAGAGAGAACAAGAGTAGAAATAACAAGCTCCCTGAAGTTTAAAACGTATCGTTGAACATGTCAAAGAGGACAAGTCGCACAAAATGTTATTGTTCGTTCTTATTTATCATGCACACACCCAGGACTACGCGATACTGTAATGCAGAGACTATATTTTGGATTTGTTTGTGCCCCTTTGGCTTTGTGTATGTGTACAACTACCACCCCGCATCCAGATAATGATTTTGCCTTTGATGACCTTTATTCTTTTGATCTGTGTTCTGCAATATTTTCTGCGTACAACAAAAAGCCACAGACGTGATTGATAATGCATGCGCGCTCCGCTGGCGGCTGGCACACTGCTTTGATCTGCGTCAAAAACTGAACGAGAGCAGCTGATAAAATGTAGGGCAGCCCTCGTTCTGCTGGGTTAAAGGGAACTAGTGGGGCTTGGAATAAATGGCAGGATGTTGCTTGCACACACACACACACACACACACACGCACAGGGTTGAAGATCGAATCGGACTGGTGCTGCGCTCCCCACCCTTCTCCTTCAGGCTCCTTTGGCCTCTATTCGATCGCAATGTAAATTGCACCAACAACCTCTGGATTCCATCCCTGCTGCAGGGGAAGAGAAAGAGGAGAGGGTTGGTCAGAAGATTGTCGAGTGCGTACGTCTCATCGCGTACGCGCCGCATATAGACTGGATCTAAAGTTCTGTGACAGCTTTGGCCTTTCCATAAGGGGCTTGAAGACGCACACACACCTGCATGCACGCACACACACACACACACACACACACACACAGCATCTCTCATCAGCTCCCTTCCTCTCTCTCTCTCTCTCTCTCTCTCTCTCTCCCTCCGTCTACCAGGGCTGCTAGAACATGCATGTATTATTCATTTAGCAACTAGCAGGATGTGGGGCCTTGTCAAGAGCTGAACCCACCGCAGCGGCGAGCGGAGGAAAAAGGAGAGAGAGAGAGCGGCGGAGGAGGGAGGAAGGAAAGGAGGAGGAGCGTGTGAAACGTGGAGCGATCCAGAGATCCAGCGATCTCTTTGGTCACCACTCCTTTGAGAGCAACATATGCCCTACTCCCTCCACCAGCCAAAAGTCTGTGTGTGTGTGTGCTCCTCAACGGAGACGTCTCCGCCGCGGGAAATTGCTTTTGTGGTTGAGTGTCGCCTCTCGTCGCGCAGCTGTGTCACAGCGGTTAAATCTAGGTGGAATATTTAAACTCTCTGCCAGCACAGATTGGCTCCTCCGTCTCCCATTGGCCAACCTTTAAACAGCAATCTCACTTGAATTTTCTCCTCTCACAGGCTGTCACTCGGGAGACATTGGTGGTCAGAAGAGTCGTAACACTCGGTCAGAATGAGACGCATCTCTGGAGATCTGTGGGAAAGGGGGCCGGGTGGAGAGGGGATAACAGGGAAGAAAGAGAGAGAGAGAGACGGGGAGCAGGTACGCAGGGAAAGGTAGATAGGTGAAGGGTCAGTTGGAGAAAGGTGAAAGGGGGGAACAATAATGTGTAGGTAAGGAAGGGTATCGAATGGAAGTGATGACGTATTAAGCTCAACGGAAAATGAAAGACGGACTACACACACATGGGTTCACATGATGCGCACATGTCAGTGAGCACATGTATGAAGGGTGCAGTGGATGGAGGGCACATACAGGCCATGTTGTTGGTAGAATGTGGCAGAAGGTGGAAACTGACATTATTTAATAAATAAATGTATCTTCTCCCAGATAGCATGCTGACATTTAGTTTTTCAACTTGAATGCAGTACAGTGTGCTGAAGGCCTGTGATGGACAAATGTTGCTTAAGTTATTTAAAGCTCCTTTGATGAATCATTATTCATGTTTTGCACAGGCACCGGGGCTGCATCACAAGGTTTTAAGAAATACAAACAAGCCATCGGTTCGATAATGAGTGGAGACAGACCTTTGTTTAACGCCGAGGAGGCAAAGAAAAGTACATAATAGCAGGTTTGAGGAATTTCGGACAGTGTTGGTAACAAAAAAAATGTGTAAAAAGAGTTTTACATTTGCCTTTAAACAAAACTGTATGACCTCAGACTCATTTGAAGCTAACGTGAATGGTTGCTTTATAAGCAGTATTATCGATACAAAGCACAAGCGTAAAGTGACGTAAAGACCAAAAAACTAACAAGAAGGTAGGAAGCAGCAGCACTTTAACCACGAGTCGTCACTCGTGATCTCCTGGCGGCCGACATGTGAACAAAGAGTAAAAACAGGGCCCTGGGGAGGAGCCGACCCCGAACCATGTGGCCCGCCCTGACCCGCCGCCTCCGAGAGCGAGGTCATGTCAGCGCAATCACATTATGCTGGATGAATGCTCGGCCTGCCCCGGAATATGTGTGGCTTCATTGTAACAGGAGGCCGCCACATGGCCCAAGTTAGAAAAACACGAACTTGTGACTCTCTAGATAACACTGTGTGTATGGGAGTGCGTGAGCATCTGTGTGTGTGTCTGTGTGTGTGTGTGTGTGTGCGCGTGGCACCGACACATGGTTGTCATGCCCCAGAGCTTCCAGAGGCTGAAGACAGATGCACAGTTGTGTGGACAGAGGAGAACGGAGAGGGCCCGTCGAACGTGACTCCTCTCTGCGGCACGCTCACACCGTGTGGCCCGGTGGCCCGAGACATTCTTCAAATATTCCATCAAGAGACACGTTGTCCGACACAACAGACCGAAAAACGGTGCGAGTGCCTTTTCTTTTCGTCGGCCCAGGCCGTGACACCTACAGCTACGCGGCAGCGCTCCCACGCGTGTGCACGCGTTGGTTGGGGTGAGGAGCGGATCTAAACCCTCCGAAGCCCGTTCAATCAGAACAAACCGCGCCGCTTTCAACTCTTAATCTTGCCCCTCGGAGGAAGTGAAAGTAGTTGTCGACGTTTGGCAGGTGTCATTACCCCAAACAGCCCATGGGGGCCTTGGGATTCACAAACAGGAAGTGATGATTTTACCCCCCCCCCCCGGGCTGCTTTTTACAAGCCTCCTTTCACTATATGAACCCTCCTCTAGAAGGATGTGGCATCATGTGGGGACGGTTTATTCTTTGGATGAAGCGAGGAGAGGCGAGGAGTGATTTCCCCCGAGGCGCAGCTCCTCCTGGCCGGAGGAAGGAGTGCTGCTGGTTGATTAGCCCCAGCTGGAGGAAGCAAGGAACAGGGGAGCCCGCTCCAAGGCCTCCAAGGGAAGGGATCCATACTCTGGGAATGAGTTAATCCCATAATGACTTCCGAAGAAGGTGGAGGCGGATCGTCTTTCCTAGCTTGGATAATGAAGGGAAGGTACGAGGGAAAGAGGGCGAGGGTGAAGGGGAGGGATAGAGGGGCTCGGGAGAGAGAGAGAGAGAGAGAGAGGAGGGAGAACCGTATGACTCCCTTCTATCCCGGGGCGGCGTAATTATATCTGTGATGAGATAAATGTCCTTTTAAACACACTCCCTTGAATGCACACACACACACACACACACAGGATCCCAGGTAACGTACAGCTGTTCAAGACCGTAGGCCCTTCTCCACAAGTCTCCAGCTGAGTGAATGATTTCTCTAAACTGCTCCCTCGGGCCAGCGTATGACCACCAGCCAGCCTTACAGGAACACGGGACACACATTTGGTTAACACACACACACACACACACACACACACACACAAAAGCGGTTTGGGGAGCGTGAGAGGGAAATGGGTGATAAAACCCTCATTTTCCCTCATTGCCGGGTCGTTTGTCTTCGTCGTGGAGGCGGCTCGCTGGTCATGGAAATGCTGGCCGACACCCAAGAGCTGCGTCACGTCAGGCGCTCATCGATCATTCGCCTGTTTACTGTTACTCTCACCCGCTCGCTTTCTTTATATTACTCCCTTTGCTTTGCCTCTGTGTCTCGTGCAGATAAACTCAGCGGGGGTTTGACCCCGCACAGACGCTTTAGTTTCCCCCTCCAGACACGGCGCCCTACATTTAAAAGAGGGTAAAAGCGTTTATACTCGGGGTTCACCGCACCAACATCGGCGTTATTACTATGATTCGGTGCCGTTGCTGAAAAGTGAGGCCAATTTGGAAGTGAATTGCAAATACTGCGGTTTCTTAAACGCCATGAAAAGAAATGACCCCGTGACCAGGAGGTTTTAATTGATGGCGACGGTAATTGGTCTTTCAGCGCGGCGACCCATTACTGTTCAGGACGTGTCGGTGTGATCAGGCGCCGCGGACTAAAGAGGCCGCCGATTGGCTGGAGAGAGCGTCCGTCAGCGGCTGTGGTCTGGTGCTGCCGTTACAACAACAAACTGCACAGGGGACGGAGAGGAAGAGAGCTGGAGTGTGGCTGCCGCAAGTTGAATGTAAAATCTTCCTGTATGCCTCAGCCCCAACCACGCACACACACACACACACACACACACACACACACACACACACACAACCGTATGCACCTCCACAGTAAAACTCCTATTGGAACCCAGCAGATCAGACGTTGGCGTGGAATGTGCGCGGGTGTACGTCGGCTTCTTGTGCATCTCGGGCTGGAGACTCGCACTGTTCTGCTTGTACAGGATGACTCAGCAGCATGCAGCCCCCACAGGAACACAGGGCTCGGGCTAAGAAGACGTCTGCTCCGGGCCGAGCGCCACCGTCCCACCTGAACACTGCAGCGAGAGAGCGGAGCGGAGGCAGAAAGAGATGCAGATGTAGATATTAGAGGGGGAAATGTCTTGCACAATGAGTGCACGTGTGCTCTGCCTCTCTTGAGAGGGTGTGTGGCCTGGAGAAACAGATATTTTCAGAGCCAATTAGAGATGTGATATTGCGCTGCACGTGTTGTACTGCTTCATGTGATGTTACATAGAAGTAGACTTGCATCACCAGGCGGAATGGTGTTATTTGGATAGTTCTGCAGAGCAGTGGGACACAAATAAGTGAAGCCCTCACAGCAGCATTGCTTACCTCGACCTGGGAATGCCTCGGGGTCATTGAAAAGTTACTCATTTGAACAGAGAATAGCTTCCTGCATTGGTGGCAAATGCTGACTTTGCACTTCATTCATGTCTGCCTTTGTTGTCCAATATATATATATGTATATATATATATATATATATATATATATATATATATATATCCGTGTTTACATGCACTGTATCCGGTTTCAGGCTGCTCCCAATACCTTTATTTGCTTATACCTACAATAAGTAATGGACTATATCTCGTATACAGCCCATTTGATAGTGGGCTTGTGGGGCTGCCTCAGGTGACAGAATACAAGGTATGCGTAACAACGAGGTTGTGCTGACTTCTTTTACCTTACTTTGGTTAATCAATTTACTTTCTGAACTAACGCCACCCATGCAAGCAATTTAACAAACGTAGCTCATTTGACCCCCACGCGTATCTTCTAGCAGTCAATCAATGAATCCTTTTCAGCGCTGAGTACTTGACTGCTTCTAAAAGGACATGTTAACAACAATACACAACCTCGTAATAATAAAGTAAAAGACTATTTTTCCCTTAAACGCACATTGCACAATACATTCATTCTCACAGTAGAGTCAAAGTCTTCTACCCACACACGCACAGACACATAAAAAAAAGACACAAACACACAGGTTTTCTTGAGCCCGCTGGCGATGTCTAGCACTTCTGTGGACCCGGTGTCCGGAAGAAGTGGCCAATGTCTTTTCCGAACATGTAAGAACAACATTCCACAGTGTACCGGGTTGTTTGAGGTCAGAAAGAATAGCGCACACTTTATCCAGCCATCTATTCCAGCACGGCACAAACCCAGGGAGTCTGTTCCCTGTGGCCTACTTCTCACTGCAAAGCAACGATTGAAATAACAACATTTCAACACAGCTGTGGAACAATTAAGCTTTGTTGGACAGAGGATTTTTGTCAAATGAAAACCTCAGAGCTTCCAAAACCTTCCACCAGAAGGAAAACAGACACTGATGCAAACACGTTTTTATAACCCTCAAAGAAAAACAGAGACTCTGACCTGGACTTTCCCCCAGACGGATGTGTCACTGGGAGACACATGCATTAATAAGCTTGTGGACCAAAGTGCATTTTCACTTCTCAAACGCACACACAAACACAACGTTTCCGGTAGTGTGACGCTCCAGTTTCCCATTCCAATGGAGACGTTCTGCCGTTGTTTCCTTTTCTCGTCACAGCTGACGTGCAAACATGTTCCTGTCCTTCTCTAAGCATCACATGCCAGTGATGGCGTCTACATCTGAGGCTACATTTATTTTTACGGACAGAACTTCTGATTATGATGATAGCCTTTGTGGCCGGTACAATGCTGTCAGGGTTGACTACATTAAAAAGTAAATCAGGCCTGCCACAGATGTGAAAAAACTCACATAGTTCTTCAGTAAGACTTTGTCTGAGTTTATTTTTTCCGTGTAATACAAGTAACTTTCATCTTATTTTCATCTTGAAACACTGGGCTGTTTTAAAGCATTTTAGGTGTCAAGCATGCTTTGACAGACACGCTGTACTAGACACACAACTAGGCTTTAAGAAACATGTTAAACATAGAAAATCAAGTACAAGTTAGCATCCTGGGCCAACATGACACATCATGTCCGCAGCGGCTTCACAGTAAAGGACTTGGAGCAATGCAGCCTTTTTTCGGGGATTGGTTGGAACGCGAGTAGTTTGTAGCCACGGCAACAGGCGGTGTCATTCGTTGAGTTAAGTGCCAACGTAAGCACGCTAATCACGCTAACATGCTGATGTTTTTTGTCCTGATCGCCATCTTACTTTAGTAAGTAATATAGTTTGACATTATATTCTGATTATAGCAATTTAACATGAGAATTTGCTGGTAATCTCTCACATCCAATCAATCAATTTTTTCTATGGACACCGCAGTGGAGAAAATATGACAGATTTTACCAGGTGAAAAGTTGAAAGCTCACTTGAGAGATTCAACTGGAGTCTTTTACATCACCAACAGAGCAAATCAACTTATTGTGTAGTTTACACGGTGAGGCCAACTATCTGCAGCAATAACGCAGGAGGGCCGCAGGGGCTGTTGTGTGCCTGATCTGTGCCTATACACTGAGATGAAGGGAGTAGACATCTCACTGCAACAAAGGTTAAATATGGTGTGTGTGTGTGTGTGTGTTTGTGTGTGTTTGTAGGAGCCTAGCATCCACCTCATGAATTATAATGTAAGCTGTCAGAATGAGCGTGTCTTCAGGATCTTAAGTGGCCAGTTCGTGTCGTGACAGGACAGCTTGCTGCTTAATTACAGTCCGGCCTGTTAGTGCACACACACACACACACACACACACACACACACACACACACACACACACACACACACACACGCACACACATGGAACAATGATCATGACGACCACCACCGACTACCAGAAATCAGGGTGTGGCAGGTGCCGCAGTGCCTCCAACTCCTCGTGTCCTGGTGAGTTACACTAGCGACAGTACGTTTAAAGAGATGATCACAACATTAAAAGCACTGCAAACAAAGACAACACAATCCCTCTACAGAACTTCCATTTGTCACACGATTAAAAACCAACCAGCCAACATCACATGTCTGTACCTTCTCCTCCAAGCCGTGTCCTAGATATTTACTCTCAGATCCCGTGTGCGGCTTTGATTATCTGTACTTGTCATTTGTGTGCACGGTTGATAGGATCTTGCGTGTCTTAATCATGCTCGGCTGCACCTGTGTGCTGAGAGGTAGCTGTGCCCGTGTTGCCTCCGAATAGCAAGTGACAGTAGGTACTAGACCAGAGTAGAAAGAGCCCCAAACAGGCAGCACGGTGGGGGGGGGGGGAGAGAGAGAGCACCCGGGGGGCTTTCCATGGCGCTGGGCAAGACATGAAGGTCACGTCGCTAAGCATCAGATCAGCTGGGCCGCTGGCCTGGGTGGGGATGCGGGTTTATTAACTGCTCTCGAGGCATCTCTGGGCTTCTTTGTTCGGTGGGTTTCACTTTGGGTGGTTAAACCCTCCAGAGCAAGAATCCAAAAAGAAAAAGACACTCGAGGAGAAATGTTTTTAATTTCTGTCTCCTGGAGAGAACTATTTTGATGTTAACACATCCTAAAGTTCCAAATATTTCACACAGGTGGAGACCAAATCGGGAATATTTGACTAACATTTGCCAGTTGGAACAGAAACACAACTGCAAATGTTGTTAAGTTGTTTCTGCTGGTTTTCATGTGAAATTGGCAAAGTGAGCAGTAATTCAGAATAAATGTACAAAGCTATCTCCCTTTGTCGAATGTAATTTAGAAACCATTTCCCTCTCCTATTTCATACCCTACTAGGTAGATTTAATTTGTGTATTTCTTAGCTCCTGAAAGGTTTGCTAATACAGTTTTCCTCGGATAGCAACAAGATGAAGTTTAATTAAATAAGGGCTGGTAAAAACATATTAGGGACACCAGAGTAACAGTTATACTGAGTAGACCGTAGCAGCAGAAAGCTCCTTTGTGAGTCAGGGGAGTGTTGAGAGCAGGATGAGGAATAGAAAACACTCAGTAAATATCTTTGCTGCATTTTAAGTTTTAATCCTGCTACCGTTTTCATTAAAGTCCAACGAGAACCTTGGGATTCATGTGTCGTTGCAAGTCTCTTTTCTACCAGTTCAATAAATAACCGTCCCCCAAAGTGCCCGCTTTACTCACAGGTCATTTTCCCCCGGAGTCTGACAGAAAGGACTCCCCGCCGTGAGGGGAATGAGTCAAGGAGCACAGGCTGCTTTCTGATATAAAGTGAGGAGCTGCAGGAGAACCAGCGCGTGACTCACTATTGACCCAAATATTTCCCCACCTCATCTAAGACCTACCTGCTGCTGCTGTGACTTTGGGTTAAAAATAACTTGTCGCTTTACATACTTATTTATGGATTAGGCTGACACTAACACCATCTATCAAACATGTATGACATTTGATAAGAAGGCATTTAATTAGCTCAGAATTGATGAGTCAATTAATCCAATTCAACTGCGGTGACTGCCATAAACGGCAGGCAATTTTGATAATCAATGTTAATTTCATAAGATGACACTGCGCTGCATCCTTTACACATGTAACATGTGTTTGCGGGAGAAGTTTTTGTACAAACAAATGGATGGATAAATGCTGAATTACACACGGCTTACGTTTGTTAATGAATTCTCTCCAACCACTTCAGTACAGTGCAGCGGCCAATACAAAACAGGAGCATGTCAATGGTAGCGGTTTACTGCACTGTGCATCTCGTACACGTAAAGAGGGGTCGACATGCGAGTTCATCCTGTGGCGTTATTGGCCGTGCTACCTATAAAGGCTCACGACGGGTGCAGCTGCCAGCAGGCAGACGGGCAGCTAAGAAGTCGGGGTCCTGACCCTCTCACAAGGATCACGGCCCCACCACCACACGGTGAATACAGCACGTTGCTGAGAGACGCCCAGTAGAGTCAAAAATTGTGGTTCCTATTCCTTTCCAAAAAGGTGCATAATGCGACGACGTTGTTACGCGTTGTTGCCCACAGCATGAATATGGTCCAAAGAGGCCTCCTTGACATTCTAGGGACCAGCCAGGTGAAAGCTTGCCCCTCACTAGCAGCGCTCTGCATCCGTTGTATGTACTCAACCATCTGGACCGGTGCACAGGATGAGACACTGACTCTGATTTACACCAGGTGACCTCACTTTGTGAAGAGCCTCTCGTCGTTCGTGACCTTCATCCCTTCTGCAGTCCGATGCAGCCGTGTCTTGTAACCTTCCATCCAAACCACTAGTTCTTCACCTGTATGTGCGCTAATATTGATTATTATTACAAATGCACAATATCCAAAAGCCCCACCGGTAGAATAATAGAATAATAAAGACCCTGGTGGCAGCGCAGTGACCCACAATGGACTTTAAAAGTCAGCTGGGAGGCGTGTCTTTGTGGCCTTGTCCAGGCAGAAAGTTTCCTCTGCCTTTCAGGACCAGGCAGAGGGGCCGATGTTCACACATTAGAGCGTGTGACCTCCGCCGGTTGACAACGTGAGATCGAGCCACAGGCCGCAGGGGGAACGGGTCGCATTTGCGGCGTGGACGCAGCACTGACATTAAAGCGTGAAAAAAACAAAACGTGCTCTCCAGCACGCAGCAAAATGCCAACACAACGGCATTATCAACACCTTGGTATCAAAAGCCCTTAAAAATCACACAAGCGCACGGACACACGCGGGGGCTTATAAACACATACACACACACTCAGACAGATAATGTGTCTTGATAACATTATGGATGGTTGAGTGAGCAGCTCCATAGAACAGTGATTACTGGCTCCTGTGTTTGAAAGCAAATAGATTAGTCACTGTCTCAGCTCGCTCCCTTTTAATAACACAACATATAAACACTCCTTCATGCTGTCTGAGAGGAAGAAATAAATACAATATTCAATGTTAGGCTCCGAGGAAACTGCTTTTTAATGGAGAGTGTGGCATGAAGTGAAAATAATATGAATTACTGTGATATCCTCTTCATCATTATGAATTTGTCTGCTTTTCTTTATTGAACAAATCTGAAAAAACATATACCCTGAGAATCATCATGGCCATTATTATAGTCATATTTTTGCTGTTCTTTTGAATGTCTTGCCTTAAAGCTTGTCACAAGCTCGCAATGAAAGAGACGACTTTTACAGACTGTGTCAGCCTTGCAGATACATAAGAGATGAGATGAGAGGGTGAATGGAAGCATGCACCTTGCATAGCGCACACTGCATTCAGGTTGGGTCGTGTCATAGTTTTTTACCCCACAGACACAATAAAAAAAAATGTTTATATTAAAAATTCAAGTCATCAAAAAAAGTACATTTGCAAATACACTCTCATACAATCTGAGAACAACAAGACCTGCTGATTCGGCGGTGCAGGCTGTAATCCCTTCATAGGCGACGTTGAAGTTGGTAATGAGTTAAACAGTATTCCTTTTCGCACAATCGATACAAGCGGCGGGGCGCTGATGAGCACGGCGCCTCACCTAACCCAAGACAAGTCGCCTGACAGCCGACGCAGGGAGGTGTCAGAGAGACACCGGCAACCAAGGGTCTTGTTTATTAACAGAGCTCGTGAGGCAACAAATGAACCATGAAATGAGGATATCGCACACAACACAGGCGAACCAGGTACTGTATGGCGGGGGCAGGGAGGGGAAGAGGGAGAGCAACCTGTTTCACACCATGAAAACGCTCACAAACACACAGATAAAAAGAATCAATTTCATGGCTCGTGATGGCAAACAGAACGCAGGAGCACCTGCACGACAGATCGTGTGACCCAGTTTTTGGCGGCCGTGTGGCGGAGCAGGAGCCTATAAGCCAGTCCTCTGGTTTGAAGGTGTGGTCTGATGCTCAAGAAAAATGGCTGTTTGCTTTCTCGCCGAGGGTTAGATGAGAAGATTGAGGACCACCTTCCATTCTGTCCGGTTAATATGTAGTCAGAGCACCAGGTTGGCTAAGCTGGGAACACCTGGAAACATCTGGCCTGGTTCGGTCCGACATGAACGAAATCTCTTAACAGAACACATTTTTTCTGTTTAATCTTTTTTGTTTAATCTTCTCAAAAAAGGGATGCTCGGCGCTGGGGGGGGGGGCACACTGACTGCTCTCCGATTCACCATTAAAATATTTTTGATTTAAAATGTTTTTTTTGACTCATTGTGTAATAAAGTCACTATTCACTTTACTATCCAAATGTGACGTGGTCCACTAAGCAGCCCAATGACAGAGGGGAACTTGGCCCGGGCCATTGTGTCCTAGAGGAGGAACCTGAGAGCACGTTGACCTCCGTGGGATCTGAAAAGAAAATTCCCCTCTAGGGATCAACAGTGTCACGGAGAAAATCTTTGTTGTGCTGCAATGAAACACATGTAAGAGGGGTGTGACACTGGGGAGGAGGACTCTGAGTGTAATGGCGCCATCTATGGGCAGAACTGAGCTCCTGTCTGGTCCTCGGCAGACAAACAAACAAAAAATTTCTTCTGACGCACGTGTTCAAATCGCTTTCCCGTTTCAAGTGTCAATAAGCAGGTACACGCCCACGTATAGCTCATTAAAACATTACAAAGTCCACTCTACGGCTTCTCACCCCCCTCTTCTGACTGCTGACCACACATGACCTGCAGGCCACTGCTGATTGGCATTCAGTTGCCCTGTTGGCACTGCGTTGGCAGCGTCTCACATGGCAGACAGGTGAAGAGGCGGAGGGCATCATTCAGAGGTCTTTAACCCTGTCACTTATCCACACACACACACACACACACACTTCCTGCCTTCAGAGGAATGCAAGCGCTCACACAGCATCCACACTCGTGTGCCGAAAGCAACTACATATTAATTTCCGATGGCTGTCATAAATGGCCGTGTTTGATGGATACAGCCCACATGCCCATCAGAGTTCAATTGATCACAGTGTGGAGGATGTACATCACGTGGTGGGTAGTGGAAGCCTTCCTGGGGAGTGATGGATAGCCAAAGGAAAGGCAGCAGATTAGAAGTTTAGGGTAAAATCAAAGTGAGGAAGGAAATTGTCTGTTAAAAACCAGGGACAACACATGTGATTGTGTTCAACACAAAGGGTTCTTTGGAAATATTGCTTAAAACGAAGCAGCAGGCTTGAAGTGGGGAAATTATTTGCTTTGTCCCCTTTTTATGCCCAGAAAGGAGAAAGGAGTGTTGTTGTACTGTCCGATTGATCCGATTTAAGGTGATGATGTTACAGGAAAAACTAATGAATGACCCAGGACGGTTAACAATCACCTTTGTAACAGCAAGCTTGTCAGAACTGTTCTAAAAACATTTAAACATTTAAGGGTAGGTTCCCTGAATGATTTTTATCGCAGGTTTATGTTTTTGTTGATTTGAAACCGGGAAACATTCCTCTCGACTGCCCCTTAAACCGTCGGCTGCTTTTCAAACAAACCACATTTTTTACAGCACCTGCGATTCAAAGTAGCCTGAGACACTAAACCTATAGTACCTATAGCTCCAGGACAGACGTAGTGACACTCTGACATAATATCCAAATATCGCACCTTCCCGGGAGCCGGCAGCAGGATTGTTGATGGCAGCAAAATCCTTTTCCTCCCAGAAAGCTTCTCTGAAATCCTTTGCGCAGCCTGACAATAAAGAAGCGACGAAATGTAGAATCCATGTTAGCCCCTACTGCCAGACCCTAAACACAGAATAATGAGTCATTAAAGTCTGGGGCTGAGGACGCTAATAATGCCAATGAGAGAGGGAGGGGTGCGTGTGTGTGTGTGTGTGTGCAGTAGAATAACAATAGTTTTCTGAAAGAAAGAGGGAAAGAAGGACGGGGAATAGCAAAGATAAGACTGGTGGCTTATCTTAGTTACTGGGGAGGGATTAAGTGCCACTTTGGTTTGGCGACAAACACACACACACACACAAACACAAACAAACGAGCCTGATCAGCCCATGCACATCCAGCCATGTGCTGAGCAGGGTTAAGGAGCCAGACTTACTGGGCTGTAATGCTTATCCACCAGGGTAATATAATAATGCAATAAAGGAGGGAGCAGTCTTCTTTGAGCTGCCTCCACAGGCCTCAGTGGAAGCCTTCTTCTTAACCCCACCTTCTTCTCTTTGCTCACCGTCTCTCTCTCTGCCCCCATATGGTGTACTTTGACCTCAATGAACCTCGACCTCTCTTCATTTCCTTGCTCGTATTCTCTCTCCCGTATTGGGTTAGTTCAGCTTTCTGATTTGATCTTTGTTCCCTTTCTTCTCCAGTGTCACCCATGAAAGTGTCAGGTTGTTGAAATGCTCAACCCTTTGTCACCCTGAGTTTCCCTCCACACACGCACACGCACACACACACACACACGTTGGGCCCCGCTGGTTATCTCCACATTCTCTCTAAAGTAATTAAAGTAAGTATTTTGTATTCTGTCCCTCCTTCTGTCTCTGTCCACTGATGTTGGATAAAATAGAAAGTGGGTCTCCCTGGGGGTCAAATAGGGATGGAACAACCTGTGCAGTTAGTTTGAGGATTTTTACTTTGTATGGTCAAAAGGAAACCTACACATCATTTAAGACTTTGAATAATTCCAGATGTACCTTCTGGTTGGAAGCCTGTTGTGTGAATCTATATCAACATATTCCTCCGAGTCAAAAATGGTCTATACAAATAAAAACAAATTGAATAGTTCCACTGTCCATAAATACATCACATGATGTCCTTTCTAGCTTTAAAGAGAAGTTGTTTCATTAGTTTGTGAATCTGAAAGTCTACTCTAAACCATCAAAGCTCCCCAATCACGTCTTGGAGATAAGATAAAGGTGTCATCATTATAAAGGGTTTGTTCAACCAAATGATAACAGTTCTGGTTGGATTTGTAAAAGTTTTGAGATACTGTTTCTAGCTGAAGTCCAATAGTTACATTACAGCGACTGTTCCTAGAATCCATCACTATAACCTTGAGGGTTTGGTTGTTTGATGTCTAAGATTTCACTCAGCTGTTGTGTGAATCAGTAATATAATTAGTTTGTGTTGAGTAATTCCTTATATTTTTTCCTTTTGGTTTACTGGCCGTTTAACTTCTGCCCCCTGAACTGCAATTATCCAAATGTACTTAACTGTATTTTGTAGCTATACAACGTCCCATAAACCATTTACAAACTTCACACATTGCACACTGATCTTCTAAATTGCAAACATTACAAATAAAATACAAAACACTCACCTCTCACTCCTCCTGTTTAATCCTTTTTTTCCTCCTTCCATGCTGAGGTTCCATCAATCCAAGTGCTTCACTGAGCTGCATATGTTAATGTGTACGGCTGGTGATTGTGCTGCTGGTGGGGCTAATTTAATTCAAAAGCAGCCAGTTCCAGTTCACATTAATAAAAGACTATTCAATTAGCTGTAGAGCCCCATGTGAGCGTGTGCTGCATGCAGAAACAGAATGGCGACTGTCATCGACGGAGCAACACACTCCAATTAGGCTCACTGTCGACTTCTCACATATGCAAAGTTGGCTGAGGGTAAAGAGAACAAAAGAGGAGAGGGGAAACAGTGATGCAAAGAAAAGTCAAGGAAAAAAGACAGAAGATAAAAAAGAAGTAGGCACATGTGTGAGAATGCATGCGTGTGTGTGTGTGTGTGTGTGTCGGTGAATTGATCCCCATTAAGTCTTTACAAAGGGCAGCAGTTTGTCACAGTCTGACACCACCTCTCATTTGCTGACACCCCGCCGAGCTGCTGAAACGTTTACATTAGGCTGCCCGGCTCAATGTGAAACTTGACTGCAGCTCGACGGTCTGACGGGTTAAAGTCAACTTCTTTTTTTTATGTCTTTCTGATTACCCATTTGCAGTTGCATTTAAAGGAGAAAAAAAGCAAGAAAATGACTGTATGTTGAATGCAGAATGAGCATTACAGTAAGCTCAACACACACAAATCCACGCACAACCCTTCCGCACATCTGTTGTGGTCAACTGGGCCCGGTAATTGCCAGGAACAATAAATGAATAGCTGCGCATTGTGAGGCGTGAGCAGCCATCTTCTAACCCTGCACCGCACAGCTGTCTCCGCAAATCAAAGCCAGGGCGGTTACCGCGGCAACCTCAATCTTTCATAGCAATAAGGCGGGTAAAGAAAAGCTCCTCGCTATAGGTGCAGGGTCGAGTGTCACGTTGGATGACGTAAAATACATCCCGTTCTTAACAGACTCTGTCAATAAAATAAATCAAAGTAACACTCACAAAGAGATTCAGCCGTGACGCGCCTCAGACTCACTCAGACCAAACATCGGCTTCCTTAAAAAAAAAAACTACAATCAAGATTGTGTTTATCTCATTTCACCACAAAACCACATTCAGAACATCTCATAAAGCCCACTTTTCCATTCATTTTCACCCATTGTGCTCTCTTATCCCATATATTGGTGACATATCCATGATATTTCTGTAATTCAGCCACTTTAATTAAAGGGGATGGGTTTCTAATAAAAGCCAAATGGCAGATAGCAGTAGCTGGGCTTTTCAGGAGCTTGTTTAATCAGAGAATTGCTGAATGGGAGAAGGCAATAACAGAGTGAATAGAGGCTGGTATTTGTAAAGAAATGTCAGGGAGAGAGGAGGGATATGAGAGTCACTGACTGAAACCTCTAATATGGTGCCGGCTTTATTATATGTGCATCATGTCTGTTGGGTTAGAGCTGCCTAATCCCTGGTGAGGAAGTGGAGTTTGCGGTTGGAGGTGTTCGCCGGCTCACACACAAAAATGAACTGACAGAAATGATAGACACACACCGGCACACACTGCTAAATCCATTTCATTGGCCTCAGTTTTTCACTTTACTAGGTTTCTATAATAGAGCATATATTGTATGGATTGGTCAATGACGCTGTAAATGTGCGATGTAATGAGGTGATTGATGCCATAACGGCAAGTGGGAGTCAAACTGAGATCGATAGATCACTCCTTGCTGCTATCATTAACAAACACACTCTCCTTCATTCACAGTGACGACCACTTGTGTGTGAATGTTTACTTTCATCCAGGAACAACTATGAGGACATATTGAAATTCCATTAATATTCTCTCTGCGTTGGCTGTGCGACAGTGTGTATGTGTCCAATATGTGTGTTTGTGTGTGCGATAACAAGCCTCTGTCAATCTGAGGGTGGCCAACCATGTCCATATATAAGTGGAAATGCATCTTAACCGAGGCACTCGCTTTCAGACATACAGGCACACACATATGGACAAACACGCATGAAACACACACACACACACACGGACAAACACGCATGAAACACACACGCACACACACACGAAGAGGGTTAAGTGTGTGAGTACATCTTAGTGCCGTGAGCTGAAGCTCCGTGAGCTGACCTTCAGGGTTATCTGGAAGGTTCCTCCACACCTTGCTGCTAGCACCAACCCCCTGCAGTCACCATGGAAACACAGCTAGCAGGGACAACATGTGGCCTGTCCAGTGTGTAGCTCGTGTGCATGCACTCACACAGGCACCTTTTGTACACGTATGTACGTTTTCACCGTAATGAGAACGAATGAAAAAAATACACACGTACATGCATACATATTAATTCATAGACATTTGATCAGTCATCTGTCCTCCATTTTATTTATCCCTCATTACCTTTGATTTCTTAAGGAAACCACACAGCATTGTCTGTATGCACACAACCCCATTTTTTGCAGCGGAAGCATGATGACCGTGCCATGACAATACACACACACACACACACACACACAAAACGGCCAACCTACAGTCTCATGACCACCAGACCACTGGGATTTATTTCAGCTTTGGCAGGGGTGTGCCGACGCAACATGACAATGAATCAACACATCATACACTGTGGAGTGGCATGTCGAGATAATACACTCAAAAACCAGGAAGCACGGGGAGTGGGAAAGAGGACGTGGTGGTGAATGGTGAATAAATAAATGGTTGGCTCGGGAGAAGAAACGACAGAGGGAAGCGAGAAATGGGAATATTTGATGCTCTCTCATTCTGGACTTCTCCTCGTTCTGCTTCCTTTGGGATTCTCAGCCGTGATTCGTCAGTAAGCTCTGGAAAAAAAGAAATGGGGGGGATGGAAACAAGAGGTGTAATGTCAAATTATTTCATTACTGGGATCCAAGGCGAAGCTCGGAAAAGTCAGTATACATCATGGGAAATCCGATCATTCACACAAAAACACAGCAGCCAGAGTCAAACAACATGACAGATGTAGTTGAGTAAATGTAAGTATCACCTCTGTCCTCTATCCAAGCAGCTCCTATATGAGACATCGCCATACAAGGTCTGTTACTTTATTGTGTTTGTGTGAGTATTTCTGGTGAGGCACGTTGAACACCACTAGCTAGGTGCCATTTAATCCCATTACATTCGAGGTTAAATTAAAGTGTCTTTTTATAAAAAATCTAAAACATCCTGAAGCCAACAAAACTAGTCAACTTGAGAACAAGAGATAGAAACATACTCAATGTGTGCGTTTCCAGGAGTTGTAGCATGATCCTGCCCTGTAGCGGCACATGTAAGTTCTAAACATGTGACTCACAGTAGCTGCAGGGAAAGTCTAAAGTGGTTAATTAGTAAAGATTTATTTGGTATTAGTGCCTCAACGTTTTTTTTGCTGCAGATGGCAGCTGCTGAACCGTCCTGTGATGTAACAACGCAGGACAGTTCCACACAGTTATTGTACACTTAAAGTATTTGTTATCGCCTCTGACTGGCTCAAATTGTTATCATAAGGTGCAGACGACATCATGGAAAGGACCCGAAAGAAAAATAAAGAGAGGGGAGGGTGTCCCATGGTTAAATAAAGTTACAACTGGTTGGGAAATAACAAACTACATTACAAAAACACAGTGCTGTAGATTCTAAAGCGGCGCTGGAGGTGGCAAAATAAAAGGAGTGTGTTAAGCGCTACTGGAAAGAACCGGATGTGAATGGGCTTTGAACTGCGTGCTGATAGTAGTGTACGAGGTTGAACCCCTGATTGAAAGCCGGTCTACGAGTACAACTGAACACCTCTGGCACCAATACGCGTCCGAACACAAAGTCACAGAGAGAGACACTGAGGCAACCCGGGGTTACTGACGCATTAGCCTGTGGCTGCTGGGTGGGCTAGCCGGCATGCTAACTACCTCACTGCGCGGCTGGCAGGCAGAAATGCAGGCGGACGGGTTAGCTGTTCACTAGCCAAGTGCATCCGAGGGCATCGCACCCTGCGCCATTGAATTGGAGATGAGCGGCAAATGTAACAAGGGGATTTAGCTTCACGGTTCCACTCACGTCCGGGGAAGCCAAAGGGGAACAGAGTGTCTCTGCATGCGTGCATCAAAGTGGCTCTGACTGTGTTGGTAGTTTATGCACGCATTAACAGGTGTGCAGGTGGAGACACGTGCGATTGTGTGGTGGCGGTATGCGTGTATTGCCACGCTGGTATGAAACAGTGTGAGGGGGCATTATGCATCATGCATTGTGTATGAAGCAGTTCCTGGATTTCAGACTGACCCCTGGCACCTCCGACAGTACACACAGTTCAATTTGCTGCTCTGGAACGCCGCCATGCACACTTAGATCATTTAAAGACAGGAGAAGCTTTTCATGCACTCGGGTTGGGAGGGCAGCCAAATATTCAGGCTCAAGGTCTGTGCTTAACTTCAGAGATGCACACAGCGTCTGTTTATTAGGAACACCAAACTAAAGCTAATGCGGTCCAATCCAGCCCAGTCTGGCCATAAATCCTAACACCGTCAAGGTATAATGTTCAGCTACTATTGATATCATTTTAAATACGTGCTGAATCACATGTGTGGTCATTCCCTGATGCAGTTTGTGCTGCTGCTATACTGAGAGCTACTTTCATTTTATTGTCACCTCATTTCCAGTATGTGAGCTAGATGCTGCTGACTGGCGGTTCAATAATATCTTTTGTTTAGCAGCAGATTTTGTATAAAGCTTTTCCTCTTATTCAAGAGCGTGGTCTTTCAATTTGAGAACATGAGTTATTGATTCCACATTAACATTCTGTAATGCAATGTAAACCCCGCAGTCACACTCACAGAGCCCTTGCTGTCGGGTGATACATTGATATTGCAGTTACATTGCTGCTTGCATAGATGTCCTTCTCCTGGTACTCAGACGGCTTCTGTGCACTTGTAAAACATCTGTTGCCAGATTACCCCTCCGCTCCTCTCTGCAATAACCCAGTCAAGATTCCCCAGCCAATGGAGTGCCAGGCGCCGTGTTGACCAATGAAACCACGCGTGCTTTGGCGCCGGTCGGTTCGGTTTCCTAGTTTGTGCTCTGAGGCTTTACTACAGGTGCAGACACCTACAAGTTACCTTCCCTGAGTGATGGAACTGTGGTGGGACCTGAAAGGAGATATCCCACAATGCCATAGTGAATATGGGGCTGACCTTTCAACGCCCCAATGGAATCATATGAGGATATCAGTTGTGAGGGTGTACACCACCCAATAGGGGAATGATGTGAACGTGTCCTGTCATTTTATGGGGATGAAAATGAAAATTGAAAAACATCGATACAGCTTGTTGCTGTATGCCTTAAAGCAAGACGGATATTGTAGCCAATTGTTTCTAGATGTTTAACGAAAGCACACACAGCAAGGCATGGATCATTTCATTGGTCAACGCTACATCTTCCAATTTTAACAATAATATTGCAAATAAATGATAAAGAGGGTAGAGGAGTAATCCGAGAGACCCAATCTGTGCAAGCAACAATGTCTCGGATGGGAAAACGGGGAGTTGACACCATCACTTGCCATTGATGTGAATGTAACGTTAACATTGCACCTTTTGTTTTGCTATCAGGGACTTAGTACGCTCCAAGAATAATTTCAAATACATAATTTGGA
The DNA here is from genome assembly GCF_949316345.1 of Pungitius pungitius. Classification (NCBI taxonomy): domain Eukaryota; kingdom Metazoa; phylum Chordata; class Actinopteri; order Perciformes; family Gasterosteidae; genus Pungitius; species Pungitius pungitius. The sequence goes on along the minus strand of NC_084907.1, from coordinate 17,207,470 downwards.
ACCAATCGTTACACTACGTTGGTCCAAAAAGTCAAACCCACGATTTCACTTCATTATGTCTGACTATGGCTGAGCTAGGAAAGGGTCTGTGGATGTTTGCTTTAATGCACACAAAGAACCCTTATACACAACATATAGACACACTAACACGTGTTTTCGTCCACCTGCCATCTCCCATCCAATTAGGGAGCAGTGTGAGGAGTAGATGGGGCGCCGTGTTCACACCGTATAGCAACTGTATAGCCCCGTTGGGTGTGTTCTCACTCCCCCAGTCCTGGGGTAATGAGCAACATTGACAGCAGCTACACAGGTCAACACATCTGCATCCAATGTAAGGAGACGGTCACTCACATACACACACAATAACACTTGCCTTTTCTCAGAGAAAAACAAAAATAATAGACCAGTAGAAAATCTATAACTGTCTTCTCTGCTCGGCGCTAACAGCACTCAGTTCTCTCCGTCCTCTCTGGAAGGACAGAGACGGTTGCCAGGCAGGCATGCCTCACAGTCCCAGAATGGCGGTGGCCGTTTAATAAAGACACAACTTTCACTGATTACACGGTCAGTGAGACAGTCAATCAGTCAATCAGTCAGTCCTTTGAGCGAGCCTTTCAATCAGTCCGTTTGCTAGTTAGTTCCATTCACAGATCCGTCGTAACGGATGATTCACTCTGTCTGTATTGGTCGGTCTATCTTATCGCTTGTTTAGTTGGGAGCACCAACTTTGTGACTCATCGAGTATTGATATGACAGCAAAGCCTTTTGGGGCGAGGGGTTATATTATTGGCATTCCATTGTAGCCAGAAGATATCCGTGGCTAGACTTCCTTTTACTTCCACTGCTAATTGTTGACAGTTCAATTAACAACTTGAAATGTGAGCCTGGAGTTGTATTTCAGAGACGACATGAAGGTTCCGATTGGTTTCCAAATGAGTCAGTTAATGAGCTAATCTGAAACCAGTGATTGATAGCTGGTGGGTTCAGAGATTGCACATTTTGCCAATGGGTCTCTTTTCTCTGCGGACAGACTGTTTAACCTGCAGTCCATATGAATTAGTTCAGCCGGTTAAGTAGCTGCAGAGAAGCCATCAGCTGCTCAGTCTGTCTGTAAATCTCTGCCATCAAATACTAAAGCTACAGTATTGATATAATATACCAAGTCAAATTCACCGATGTAATTTGATCAAGTCACAGGGTTTTTTTTAAAGGTGGTCGGAAAATTTAGATTTTTCCTAAAAGGTTTAAACAAGTAGAAGTAGAATGTAAATGTATCCAACTGTGATATTTTTTGGATATTTTTATTCTATTTATGTCTGTCCACCACTTTGGACCAGACGGAAATGTCTTGAGAATTATTGAATGGTATGGTATGATAGGTGTCACGTCCTTGACCTGATTCTCTCTTGCACGACTACTACATATAGATATAAAATATGAATGAAAAATAGTATTCCTATTTACACCCATAAGGGAGCCGTTCCATTCACGTAGGTAAACATAAACTGAAGATCAAATGACTAAATGTCAGTGAGATTGAGCAAGTAAGATATCGAAGAATATGATAGTAAAGATTCCATTTAGGGAACAACACCTCAGTCCACACCTGTTGGGCCATTTACGTGTTTCAGTGATGAAGATCAGTGGATTGTAGGAGCCTGGATGAGCAGTTCAGCTGGATGCTGATGGTGTTGTAAATTAGAAGGAAATAGAGATAGAAAGAGGACTGCTGGAAGGAGGAGGGGAGAGGCAGGAGAGAGAACAGCTAATCTTTATGTACTCTGTGCGTTCACAGGGTAGTCGCCATGGAGATGATGGATGTGATGGAGAGGAGGGATGGAAGAAGGGAGAGAGAGAGAGCGAGAGAGAGACATAAATATGTGAATCAGCATGTGTGAGTGTATTTGTGAGGGCAATATGTATTTTATAACACAACACAGGCATATGCCAATGTGATCTTTTCAAATGTGTGGCCAAAGAACTGCAATGAAATTAAATGAAAAACATTCAATAAGAATGAACTAGAATTACTGCCCTACTTTTCAAGTTGCAGTTTTCATCTTTGCATGACTTCATCATTTTATCATGTGGGAAGTTGTTATAATTAGGAAAAAACGTGTTTTATGAAGTCACTGTGACCTTAAGTCTTGACCATCACAATCTCATTAGTTGATCCTAGGAAATATATAAATATAGATAGAGAACAAAGTGCGGTATAAGAAAATAACTAATTTAAAATCAGTTAGTCAGGGGACAGAGTTTGCAGAGTAAACAAATAAGGACGCGATAGCTAGAATATCTCATTTCTTCACCATCATGCAGTCCTCTGGACACCCAAATATTGCAATATGGGCTGAAAAATCTTTGTCCGACAGCTGGTTTAACCAGCCGTCATTCGTTTATCGCTAATATAATGCTGTCGGTTTTTCTTAATTAGGAAAACATTGATATCAAAGTATCTAATAAAGAAAGTGTTGCTTAACTACTTCAGAAATGGTTACATCACACAGTTTTTTCTGGCAGAGCGGATTATTACAGCCACACTACTCCGATCTCCATCCACACAGGCGTTTCAGCAGCGTTTCAGATCTGCGTCCACAAGGCAAACATATATGTCACATGACCATTGAGAAACACTGGGTTTGCACTGATGGGGTAAACATGAAGAAGATGATCCGCCCCTGGAAACAAGCGCCACAAGAATCCTCACAAACTGTGACAAAACAGGGGCAGATAAATTCCCTGAATAAAATATTTAGTTTCTTTTTTTTCAGGCAATGAGGCCTTCGGGCGGGAGTGGCCTTTGCCGTGAAATCGGGGAAGACAGAGACGACCGTAACGTTGGGGTCTGGAGCATCAACACGTTGTTCGTTGCAGTCTGGCCCTCAAAATCCTTGAATACGTTTTCTTCTAATCTTTTCTAGAATGAAATTAGATTTCTGTAGGATAGTCAATGGATGAATCATTAGGAAAAGAGTCGTAGAAGACCGGCCTTGTCAGCAGCAGCAGTCGGAAGTATGGGGCAAAATGTAAAACATCTGTGCCTAGAGAAGGATTTTTGATGGATTATTGCTCCAAAAGTGATGTCCTATTTCATTGATCGCTACGCCTGAAGTGCTAATTAGTTCATCTTTTAAGTCTCAAAGGGTGTTTGAGAGAGGTTTAAAAAAAATCCTCCAGACATTGTTAATATACTGCATTTGCAAAACATAGCCTATGGTTGCTGCTTTCCCTGGTGGGGAGGCATTAAAGCACCAGGTAGGTTGTTTCATTAATAATACAGTAGTTTCTTTATGGAGAACAGTGCAAAAATACATACATCCCAAGCCATAATTAGTGCATGCAAGTATTGTCCAATGCAGTTATTAATAACAGGGATATTTTAATGTACAGAACAGTGTGGGTCTGTGTGTGTGTGTGTGTGCAGGACCAGATTACTGCTGAGTGGAGTCACTCAGTTATCAGATCAGATTCAGCAGAAAGGCCAATAATTACAATCGGGCTCACCACCTGCATCTGCAGATTGACCACGTAGACACCTTTTCTTTTTTAAATATTCTGTCTCTTCTTTCTATGTCACAGTGATGATTGACAGATTCTCCCCTGTTCTCTCTTCTTCTTTCCATACTTTGTCATCCCCTCATCCCATCCTCTGACAAAACCTGTCTTCTCCTCATTATTCACCTCTTCTATTCCTTCCATCATCTGCTCATTCCTACTGTATCTCTCTTTTACAGTTTTCTATTAACCCTTCTTCTCTGACAGGCCTCTTGAGCCTCTATCTCCCCTACTTTTCCTCTCTTGAATTAATCCTCACCCGTTTCCTCATTGACAGGCACCTTCTCCTCGACTTTCAGCCCACCTTTTTTTAATACTTTTTTTCTCACTAAAAATGACAGAATTCCTCTTTCAAATTGATTTCTCCACCCTGACAAAGCCAACAGGTTTGAATGAGGACAATTATTTGATGCTGCGACTTGTGTGGCAGGAAGACAGTGAAATAACAGGGTAAAATATTTGGCCGTTGCTAAAGACATTCATTTGGGTTTCATGGCCGTTTTTTTGGGACTGATTGTTGTCCGTGGGGCCCTCAAAATGCGGCAGGCAAAACATTTAGACATAGAAGGGTCCTTACAATAACGTTGTTAAGTTAAAAGTGGCTAAAATGGAAAATGTCAAATCAAATGTTTTGAAGGAGGGGGGGGGGGATAGCTTGAGTCTACACAGAAACAGAGATGCAACACACACCAACACGACTGACGGAGGTGACATTAAGAGATTAGCACATAAATGCGGCAGGAGCCATCTGCAAACCCATGCACTTTAAACTATATCACACACGCACACAATTTATTTTCTCTGTCCTGAAGCCTTCAGGAACTAAAAATGAGAAGGTGACATTGAAACCCCTTCTGTTGTTGTTGTTGGAACCTAGTGTTCCTTATTCCTATAATGGCAATACTTAACATACCTTGCCAGTGGGCAAAAGACTACCTCAGTCCTCAGCAAGAGGATTTGGGATATTTTTCACACTTGCACCACTATGTGTTATGTTTTATGTGAAAACAAGGCATCCTAATGCATATTTTCTTTACAAAAATGTGCTGACTGCTAAACTCTGGTATGAATCCTACCATGAATCTGTGACATGTGGCGCCCAAATCAGGATTCATTCCATCCCACTTCCAGTGTTCCCTCTGCCATTATATTGGAGGGAGGCTTCAATGGGTGCTCCCCCCCCGTGCGTCCACAACGCAGCCACCCCCCCTCCTCCCCCCCCGCCCATCCATCCCGCCATCCTCATTTCCCCCCCTCCCTCACCTCAACCCCTGGCAAACACTGCACTTCTATTTGCATATTGTCAACCCCCACACAGGACCATCAACATCCTCCAACTATATTTTCTACTTATTTCAAGCTGTGACGGCACTATTTAAAAGCCACATTTGGGAAAAGACAGACTGCTGATTACCTTTAAAAATGTCACCATACACGCAAGTACAAAAGAAACCTATTACACGTGCCGCTTTGCTCCGGCAGAGCCGTAGTTCTGCCTCAGTAATCAAGGCACAACTAGAGTGGCACTTAACCAAACATCTCAGAGCCCACACATCAGCGTCGACGAATACTGCGTTCGGGAGGCCGGCGGGTTCAAGTGGTTCAAGTATGTGGGATTCATGGGCAAGTGTTGCTACAATTCCGTTGGCAGCTGCTAATGGCATTAAATGGCACAACACTAGAATTCTACAAATGGTTGGCGCTGGAGCCTTTGAGTATCGGGTAGTGGGGGGCTGACACGTTTCGTAAGTGGTGGTTTGTTCTTGACTGTGACTTTGAGGATGGGTGTTTTGTTTCACTGCGAAGGAGGATGAAAGCGAGAGGAAAGATGATGAGCGGGGTTCAAGGGTGGAAAACTCACAAACTGCGTTCCCGCTAACGCACACTGAATATGAACAACCTGTCAATCACAATGACCATATACTGACAATATATACGATAACGGCAAACCAAAGACAGACAAAACCCACAAAGCTGAGGGCCTTGGTGAGCTGACATTTACCCTGCATCCTTAACACACACACCACACACACTTGGACTTATAAGGTGACATATGCATGACAATGGCCCAACCAGAGACAGGAGGGAGACGGGGGAGGCAAGGGGCGTGGGGGTGCAAGGCCACATCCTGAAGCAACTGTTTTAATGGATGGCAGATGGCAAACCGTGTGGAGAAATGTGTGTGTGCATGAATCATGAGAACATAAAAGCACTTTTGAGTGACATATAAGGAAGGCTGTGCCACTGTAGATAGTGAGTTGGGTAGACTTCAAGCGGGTAGACATAGAAAAAGTGAGATAGATAGTCGAGTGATGTTCAGATCAAGACACTGGCGGAGTAGACGAGGAGCGGCCGGCTTCCTCGGCAGATTGATTGACAGACAGACAGGCTGACAAGGAGAAACAGATATGTATAGTAGACACAGCAGAGCCTATATGCATGAACTCTTACAAGCAGAGCTCATCCAAGCTAGTGAGGGAGGAACACAAAGTCTCCCAAGTGCATCCCAAAAATATGTTAATTGTCCTTCAGCGTAGCAGATAAGTGTCCTACGCTGGGCCACTGTGCAAAAGCTCTATCCCTGAGGAGGAGTCTGATATTAACTAAACGGACATTATCTTTGTACATTTGGTTGTCAACATGTTTATTTTCCAATGACACGATCAGCAAAACCTTTTGAAAGAGATTTTTCAGAGTAGGCAGACACGTGCATGCACACAGAGGTGAGCATGCTCCCACCAGCGGACTATCTCCCATCAGCCCCCTTTCCAGCCCCCTCTCCATCAGCCAACCTAGGGTGTAGCGGTGTTCCTTCCGAGTTGCTTGTTATTAAGCCGCACTTGAGCTGCAGAAACAGAAACTTTGTTTCCTTACGCAAATGAAAAGGCATTGTTCTTCATGTTTTGTCTTTATTTTACGTAGCAAAGCGTTAACTAAATATACAAATAAAACATTCTGTTACGTGGTTAAAAAACAATATGCTCTGGTGCTTAATGAACCTCTCCCGTGTTGCACCTGCTGCAATGAATAAAAATCTAACATTATCGCTTTCAATGTATGTTTATTTCCTCCACAATGGGTATGAATCAACAATTAAATTTCCCCCAAACTCAAATAACTAGTGCTGTCAAAGCGTTAATCTATGCCATTAATGTAGCCAAGATTAATGCAACAAAATATTTGAACCAGGTATATACTGTATGTTCCACCAGGTGGAATTCTGCCTCCAAGACGATCAAATGTGTGTAGTGATTACTCATTACTTTGTCTTTAGAAGAAAAACAAACATTCACTAAAAACAACATTGTAACCACAACAACATCTTTAAAAGATATACAATTCCGCCTCTTACAGAGGGGAAACACTGTAGGTATACTGTACATTTTTGTTAATGTGTAGTTCATGGTATGAAGTAACAAAGTTTAAGCTGTACTTTGAAGAAAAGTGTTTATATTTACAGTATTTTTTAAACAATTAATATAATGTTCAATTTTAAGAAAAATATTGCCTTGGTAATAAAAGAAAAACGTTCTTTAAAGTTGTCAATCGTTGTTTTTGTGCTGTAAAAACAAAAAGTATTGTTCAGGTAGCATTTTAAATTGTTTCAGCACCAGTATCGGAAAAAACCCAAACGATACCAATGCATAGTGATTATTTGACCAACAAACCTTCTGTTGCTGGTTTGGAATGAACACTTGATCCAGTGAAAGCTAAAACCGCTTTTATAAGCAGTCTCACCCTTCACAAAATGTTCTAAACGTGAGAGAGCGCACTGCATCGTATTTCAGGATGAAATACGATGCAGTGCGCTCTCTCATTTCTAAATGTGTAGTGCATATTGCTCCCTGTTGACCCGTTACTACCTGCAGCTATTCGGAAACTTTAGCTAGTAAAACTCCCGTCCAAGTGCACTGCGGAGCTGCTGGCTCAGTCACATCCATTTATAGACCGGCAGACTGGACATCTGCATTTGTGTCCAGCGGGGTCTCAGGACTGCCCACTTGTTTCTTTCCATCTAGGCTGAATGATCGGGAGCCTCCAGTGGCAGCTCTACGCGTGGGCTCCCTTCTCTACTTTACAGTCAATTGTATTTTGCAATAGTCATTTCTCATAATGAAATATATAGAAAACTGAAGAATGTAATGAATCTCATGCAATTCATCGTGTTTAAATGAGCTGTGTGTTGCACTGCTGCTACCTTCCCATTGTTTCTTGAACACCACGATGCATTAGTCCCTTTCCCCTCACACAGTGTTTTGTTCTTCACATCTGTCCCTCCGTGTTCAGCTTTCGACTTACTCCGTTCCCCATGTTTGAAAAACTACAGCCCAGCTCAACACTCTCTGCATCCATCTTTTTCTGTTTTGGGGTGCTTTTGCCGACGCAATCTCCTGATGGACACTTCAGACTCCCCAAAAGCCTTGTTAGCAAAACTTCATGGGCCACATAACTGCTCATAACACAATAATTGGTCACTTACAATTGGCACTTAAATGTATTTAAAAGGCCTACTAATGTCCAATGCAGGTTTCATCGGCCGCCCCGCTCACGGCGTTACTCCATCATAATGTCCGCACAATATCTCGCACACTGTCTAATTGTGTAATAACGATACAGACCGTTTGGCAGCAAAGAGTTTTAACTACGAGCTGCTATTATGAAGAAATTCCTGTGACAAGTGAGAGGTTTTAGTTCTGACATCAAATAGACTGGGGGGGGGGGGGTCGTCTAAGACGAGGCAGTGGGACTGTGAGAAAAGGTGTGAGCCAAACCTACATGAGAGCTAATGCACTGGATAATGTGACAAAGTGTGCAGCGAAGACACAGAGGCTTTAATTTAGGAGGATGGATCAACTGTGAAATCATGAAACATCATGAAAGATCCAAGGAACAGTAGATAATACTCAAGATGTGCGAGAGAAAGAAGGATGTAATATGGGATGTATATTGGATGTGCAGATCAATTGGACACTCAAGTGTGAGGTCTGCTACATTTTAAAAACATCTACATCCTAAATCCCGTAACATTTATATGCCTCTTGAAGTTTGAGCTTGAGATAGAGCCCTCTTCAAAAGTCTTAAAGGTCAACCTAAAAAAATCCCACCAGCTTCAAAGGAGTACTGCAGCTCACTCTTGAAGAGCGAGATTTCATCTCTCTTGGATTATCCCAAAAAAGAAAGGTTAGACAGAGAGGACGCCACCATAAAATTCGTTGGGATCAAGATTATTCTTTTCAAAGTTAAACAGCGACCACGGAGGGGGGGGGGGGGGGGGGGCAAGTCTAAGAATTGTACAACTTTTAGGTTCGGTCAGTCGAACGCAGTGACGCTAAGGCGGATCTAAAACCATAAGTCTTCCGTGAAGCACGTGTAGGGCGTGAGCTCGCTCTGCAACCCTTTCCCTCCCAGACGAGGGTTGCAGCGTCAAAGCATTTCATACGGCCGAAAGCTTTCTTTTTTTTCTTCACTTGACCGTTACTCTCTTTCGGTCTCTTCTGTGTTTCCTCTCTCTCTTCCTTTCTGTTCACACTCACTTTGTCAATGATTGGATCTGTGCAAAACAAGTGCATCACAGGAGAGAAAAACTTGCGTTCGCTCTGCACTTTACTTTGACACTCACGAGCTGATTTATACACACGCTCAATAAAAAACAAATGCACTCTTAAAGAGCACCATCCCACTGGCAAATGGATTGTTTGAACAAGTCTTAAAAAGACAGATTGCTTTTATTGTGAACCTTTGCCTGGCTTCCATCGACTGGTTAAAATGCCAAATTCATTGTTTTTTCTTTTCTGGGGCAGTGTCAGTGCGGTTTGTCGCAATTATGATGTGAAAATTGCATCCGGTCATTATTGTTTATTTGATGGAGAAATTGGGTAAAATAAGCACTTTGTACATAAGCGTAGCGTCTAAACACTATTTGCCAACATATCTGCAGGAGGCAGAATGCATTACAAAGGGCTGAATGCCCAAACTAATTTCAATACACTAATAACGGTGTAATCTTCCTATCACAAAGTTCCAAAACACTGTGCACGCCTGGTGACTTGTAAATCCGCTCAATAAGCATGTCTCGTTGATTAGCTCTGTATACGAAGTGTCAAAGTAACCTGACATACAGATTATAATTCTCAGAAGTTAACTGATTCCGTTAGGAGTGAAAGGATTATTTGTCCCTTCACCTTTTCGTTCCACAGTGTCGCTTTTCACTAATTACCTGCTATCTTCCAGTCCCTTTTTTTCCTTCTTTTTCTAAAGGGAAACTAGTTAAAAAGATCTCAATGAAATAAAGAAGCTATTCCAAGTCCTTTGGTGTGTCACTCAAAGGGAATGAGCAAGTGCTAATGGTTAATAATAAAACAATAGGAGTGTGAAATGAACCCTTCACCCTTCGCGTTCATACGTACACAAAAGACGAGATCAGGCCCGCGGTGCAGCATGCGGCTGTGGCCTACCTTCTTGGCCTGCTGGACACAGGTCATGTACTGTCTGGCCAGGCCGGAGCAGTGCAGGGTCTGCTGTGGATTCTCTCTGTAGCACTGCAGCACCTTGGCCTGCAGCTCGCTGCACACAGACGCCGTCTGTCGAGGTCTGCACAACAAAACAGAGGGGGGAGAGGGGAGTCAATGTGGATACAACGCAGCACTGCCAACTGATAGGGTCTCCGTTCGCTCTCTTGGCTGCGATTGTCCCATTAGACTTCTGAATTCCTCAGAATTGATAGAAACACCAATAAAGATTGCTGATTGATAAGTATTGTCCTCTGTTTACAGAGCACTTGATGTAAGCTGACATCAAGTGAAGTAATTCTTCTGTTTTATCTTTCCCTTTGACATCATTTCAGATTAATGCTCTTAAGACTTTTCTTGGGAGTAAGCATGACATTAGACCTTTTTAATTAAATAAAACTGCTCAATAGAAATTCTTCAACAGGGTAGTATGAATCTCCTTTGAATGCTGTTAGCTTTCAAGCTCATCAGATGAGTAAATTTCTCTTTGTATACAAAAGGAACAACCTGGGTCAACCCTCAAGCTCAGATCCGGCGTGGCTGTAATAGAAGGGGCGAATCATTTGATCTGATCAAACGATAAATGAATAATTCCTAGTGCGATTGACAAATTTCAAAACCTCAAAAGAAAATAGTTACCCACTCCACCATATTATGAGCAGCAATACCTTTGTGATGTCATTCAAATTTTGTGAAGAGCAAAATGAAAGAAAATGTTTGAGATTGTTCATGTGTTTTTTTTCAGTCGCAGTTGGAGAACATCGGTTTCAAGAGGCTTCATGGTGCAGCAGGTGCAGAGAGATGAATTATGAATCGACAAAGCAGCTTACGAGTCAAAGTCAAACTTTCTCTTTTCTTTTTATCTTACTAACACATACACTACATGTTGGTGTAGACAAAAGCCCACCCATACACACACACACACACACACACACAGGTAGTGAACGCTAATCCCACATGAGGGTAATCCTTGAGTGCTCTGTTGCTTGTAGTAATTTGCCTTCTGTTGTGACAGAACTTGTAACAGGAAGGATTGGGAAATGTACACTCACATGTGCGCACACACACACACACACAGGAATGGCTTTCTTTAACATGAGCGGACATGTGTATTTATTTTGTGTAGCTGACCCTCGGTCCATCCCTCCGAGTGATGACAGAATCATGCACACAGGAATGAGCTCAGTAAGCACTGCCTTCACTGACAAGTGCACACAATACCTTGGTGGAACCGGGCTTCCTAAATGCACTACACATATGTGATTAACAGTACACACGGAAGACTGTGGGAGAAATTCATCTGCATCGGTACGTGTATTGTTTAGTCTGAGTGTGTGTATGTGTGTGTCTACGTGTGCAGTGAAGGGTAGAGCGACAGGATTAAATAAATCACCAGCAGAAAGAGAATATTCATGAATAGCAAAGTGAATGCAACCTGAGAGAGACAGATGTGACAGTGACTTATTAAATGATAAATAACCCCCACAGCTCGCAAGCGTAGACAAACAGTAACCCGTAGCAACCGTCACAATCTGCCTTTTGCCTTTGCTTCACCGCTCTGTGCTCTAGATGACAGTTGAGTTTTTTTGTACGTGTATGGCCAAGACATCACATATTTGTTATTATCGTGGTCTATATATATATTTCAATAGATGATGTTAACAAACACAGTTTCAATCCTATTAAAGCCCGGATAGATTAATTTGAGGTGTGTCCGCTGGAGCTAATATTAAAATACTTGCCTTATGATACAAGGATTTTCTAAGGTCAGCGCTTGATTACTAAGAGTTTGTTTTGTTGCACTGAAAGTGAAGGCCGAGTTCTTGTGTTGGTCAGTTCACAATCCGTTGCCAGGAGTTTCAATCACATGATTAAAAAGATTCGACTGGCGGGTGTTTGACTGCACTCTGACAGCTAGTCGGCATTCTGAATCCCTCCCTAAGAGGAGGAGATAACGGCAACAATAGCCCAGAGGTATTAACTCAAGCTTAAATAGAAATAAAAGAAAAAATCTCTATTCAACAAGACACACTTCCTGATACCAGGAGTGTTTTAATAATGGAATCTGAAGCAGAAAATTGCCTATGCTAATCTTCACCAACTGCTTCGTTTGACTGAAATTAAAGGTGAGCTCTTATTAGAAAAAACATTAGCCGCCCCAGCTAGTTTGATGGGTTACTTTTGCAGTGAGAAGAAGCAAAACAACACTCCAATTGCTTTCCGCCCGTGATGGTGTGCATTAATATGTGCACGAGTTGGAGCAGAAAGATTAGGTTCAAATTATTAAAGTATTTCATTACTTTTGGTCTCACCTTGGCAGTGTGCGGTTTTCATGAGGAGAGCTCGGGTTCTGAGTTCCTGCAAAGCGTGACATTAGGGAATAAAGCAATAAAAAAGAAAAGGAAAAATCGTACAGGCGTAGCATTTTATTATTCTCTCTAAGTTGGTGTTAGAGTGTGTGTGTGGAGGAAGGGTAGGGGGTGAAGAAGAGTTATTAATGCATTATGAAAAAGATTTGGGTTCCTTTAAAGCAGCAGTCGTAGCATTGTGCTTTGAGATTTAAAATATTTGCTGCATGGAGAGGGACAGAGGAGTGCTGAGATGAGACCAAAAAGAATTACAGAGAATGCATCTTGTACCTTGAGAAGCTTTGTACAGCTTTCATGAAACTACCACAAAGAACACAACCACAACATTACGCTTCAACTGACAAAAAAAAACTAACTTTCAGACTCGCATCTCAATCACAAGAAAGCCTGTTTGTCTGAGGAGTCATAATAGTCACTAACACACTAAATCATACGCTCAAAAACTGTCAACACCCCAGATCCGACAGAAGGGGCACAAAATCTACGCCTCTAAGACAAGTGTTCGGCCCTGGACAGAAGGCAAACAGACCTCGGTCAGTACCCGCTGACAGCTGACGTGTTGGAGCGAGGTAGGAGCCTCGGAGGACAATTCGCTCTCTGTTAGTCTAGCTGATTGATCCCCACCAAACTCACTTTGTGGGAACATGGGGAGAGCGAGATGGGAGGGGATAAGGCGAGTGTTTCATTAAAACAGGTGACACGAGGGAACAAGATAAGGGGCCTCGTGTGCGCGCGTGTTACATTGCGTCGCTGATAGCTTCTCAATCCGCCGGCGTGCGGCTGCACGACTCACTCCAGCTGCGGGTGACGCCGAGCTCTCTGCAGCGTCTCGCTGCCATCGCCTTCCATTGATGGCCTTTTATAAGAAATCATCAACGAGTTCAATTTCAATGGTGTGACTTTTATTGTGTAAGGTCCCTTTTTTGTATCAACTTTAAAATCGGTGGCTTTTCAATACCGCGCTACAAACTAAATGAGGGTTAGTTGTTCTCCAGTTTTTCAAATGTTGCCCATCCAGTGTTGTTCCTCAGTGCTACTCTACAAGAAGGTGCTGTTATCTTACCACCAGTTACCCACCAGAATATCATGCATATTGCCGGCTACTTTTGGATTGTTTTGTCTGCACTTGCTCTCTTGTTGTAACATGTGAACTGTAAACTTGCTTGTCTTCTCACGTGTACCTACAGTCACTGCAAAGACCCAATCGGAACTGTCTGTAATTCTTTTGCAGGGTTTTGTGTCACTGTACAGAGGCAGTCAAAAAAGAGGTACACTGAGGCAGTAACGGAGGCAGTGCGTGAAGACTGCAGCCATCTGTCTTAATAGACAATCTTTGCTGGACCACCGAGTGCAGACAGGTCTTGTCTCCTGTAATGACTGGGAGTCTACTACCTTGTGGGTCACAGAGATCCTTACAGTTCGTCAGCTGTCTGTTGCACTAATTGGACATGCTACACACACACACACACACAGAAGAAGGTAGATATAACAAACCCACATGAAAGAAGGCTTTTAACCACAAACTGTCAGCAGTTACTTCATGCTGAATCCTCACATCCCACCTGAGGTCCACTTCAGCTCTGTCTTTGCTCACACTCTGAGGGAAACAAGTTCTTTTAAAGAGGATTAATGTTTTTTTTTCAGATTCTAAAGTAAGCTAAGCTGCAATGTTGTGGGTCTCTTAGGTGAGGTATTTTTGTGGAATCTGGGTAGTCTGCTACTCAAAGGCAGGGCTAATGGATGAACTTCTCCAAATGTCCCATGTAGTTGGGCCGGACAAGGGGAAAAAAGCACTAGATAACATTTTACCACTCAACATGTCCCCACTCGAGGATAATGTTTTAGAGAGTGTGACCGGTCCAATATAGGAAAAGAACGGCGATAACCCAGGAGGCCTCCTTTCTCCTGCAATCAACAGTGTCCTCCTCAGGTGTGAGAGGCAGTTTTTAGCTTTGAGTTTTGCACTTTGGGATCACAGTGTTAGCAGCCAAAGAGGGACTAGTAAGATGTCAATAAACGACTGGAAATGACGAAAATGGTTTCAAAATGGTGGTATCTAGTACAGTTTATTGAAAATCACTGTCCCTGAAAGATCCTGCGAAAATTGGGAATTAGCAGCCACTATTGATGCTGTGATACATTGCATTGAATAATGGTTGCACAACTTCATGCATTATGTATTTGTCCCTATCAAATAAACATCAATGTCTATCTTAGCTTTTTGCCATGGTGAATCCACTGACCTTAACCACTTCCTGCAGAAAGACCATCAGTCAACAGCATCTCCCTTCATTGAAAAGCCCTTTCACTCACTTTGCCACTGAATAATTGGCTACAAACGGGTCTGATCTGGAAAAATAATTCTTCCATTTCTTACCTTAGAATATGGTTGTTGTATTTTTTATCTTCAGCAATTCACTGTTCTTTCCATGGTGGAGGGGGTGGTAAGATCAGTTATTAATGCATGATGATGTTAAATGACCTTTCCATAGTAAGAGGGTTATAGAGTCCAGACTCTTTTGTAAATTTTGTTGTATGCATAAAGGGAGACAAAATTGCAACAGCGGGCAGAAGAATAACGAGTGGACGTGAGATATCTCATAATTTAAAAAAAACATTAGACAATAAGAGAGCGATGGACAAGCAAAAACTAGAGACAGAGACAAACACAAAGACAGAAGAAGAAGACATACTTTCGCTACATAACATGTTGGACTGTGTCGTCCCCCCGGGGCTCCCCCTCCCTTGAGCAGCGGGTAAATAGAATAATTACTGAGTGGTCAGTGTAGTGTGAAATGACAGCGTGACCACGGCACAATGAAACGCTGCCCAAATGCTGACAGAACATGACGAGCACGTGGCTGCCTGAATACAGAGTGGCCTGTATGTGTGGCAGAGATAGAAAAAGGAAAAAGGGGAGAGAAATGTTGTGTGCGCGAGGAAAAATAATGAGCAACACATTGTGGAAGGACAAAATGTGCTTCTTTTGGCAAACTCGTGCAGAGTTGATCCTCTCACCTGTTCCATGCAGCCGTGGACAATAGCAAATCCTTGCTAATGTAATCTGCTGGACAAAATTTGGGCCTTAAATTGTATTCCGTTAAAATCAGCGGGCCAGGTGCAAAAAAAAAAATGAGGTTAGTGCAAAGCTAGCAAAAAATACCAAGTATCCACTTTTTTCCTCTTGCTGTTTCCAGGAAAGCACTTGCCTGACTACTACTATAATACACCACTGACATACTAACACCACTCACACATTGGCTTCTAGGGCGGCTTTGTTTTATATCCTTCCTTTGTTTGCCAGTGTTACATATAAAATGATTGATGCCATGCCGGTTGCAATATGGTTAAGTAGAACTGTACTGGTGACTTTCTTTCATTTCCCACTTTGTTAGGGAATGACTGGAAATAATTCTGCTGAGTTTGTTGAGAACTAATTTTGAGCCAACAAACCCTTTATTGACCTGAGTCACATATTTACTCATTCATTATAATCCAATGAAAATGTATCCGTTCAGGTATTGCTATTTAAATAACAATGCAAAACTTCTAATTAACCCCAATATTAGAAACGCTTACTGTTCAGCAGGGAAATTGCTCCGTTTTCTGATGTGTTTTTTATGTTCCTGGTGAATGTCATTTGACTTGAATACACTGCTGGCAGCAGAAGGGAAATAGCTAGCTCCTACATTAACTGTGGAACTTTAACAGGTTTGTTTCATTGAACGGATAGACATCAGAACGAGGGTCAAAAAGGTTGTATGTGTTAATAGGAACTTAAAGGTGAGGAATGAGCATGTGAGAATAACATGAATAAAGATAGATGTGAATTACTGAGCCATCTTTAATCATTTTTACAATAATCATTCTCATGCACCCGGGAAAAGGGAAAATGAATGGCTTTATGATGATTAAATTAGATTCAAAGTGACTCCTTTGCTCTCTCATAAAAAAGAGTAAGAATGGGTGTTAAAGAGGGCGGAAATCGGTGCCTGTGTGACGGCAATTCAGTGTTAAATGAATCTGACATGCTTTTTGACAGCAGGGGAAGTATGAACTCTGCCGTCCCAGAGGAACTCTGCTGCTTCTTGTGACATGTTTTCCTACCAGCAGAATGGGGCCATAAAAACACTGACTTGTCCATAATCTATTGCCATGATCACCAGGCGGTGGCTACAAGACAATGAATGTCTTGTAAAAGAATATAAACGTGTATATTTATATATGCATCATTGGAAAAATAATAAGAAAGGCTGGGATGATAATGTCCATATCAGTATACACACTGGAGAGTGGGGAGGGAGTCCCAGTTTACCACCAGATTTAGATATAAATCCTAACATAAAATTCAGCATAGAGAATGCATATTCCAAACCAACTAATTGGCTCCACACAATCCAAGTTGTCTCTCTGAGCAGTAGAGGGAATAGAGTGACAAGACAATGATAGTCTTGTATATTTCTTTGTATAATTTGTTATTTTTGCTGTGTAATTTAGAAAAATAAAAGAGCAAAAAATAGATGAAGAAGGGAGTAGACTCGACAGACATGATCTGCGTTATCTATTCAGCTATTATAGTGCCAAGAAATATGAGTGATTATGAGTCACAATATCCAGCAAATAGATAATAGGTATATTTAGAGAGGCCACCTCACCAAAGCAGGTGAAAGTAATTCCTAAATAAGTATTACCTGAATATCTACGTATTGTTTTGTCTTTATTTGCATGTTAAAACAAAACAACGTGACAAAAACTCAAAAAATGTCTATTTTATTAAAACACTGTGCAGTGATAGATTTCAGAAGTGCCTTACTTGTTATTCATCTAAAGAGGAAACTACAATAATATTATCTGAGAGAAGAGCAGTGATCATAGAAAAGGTTCACTCAGCCTCATCCCCTGTGCGTGTGGAAGTCAGTGTTTGAACAGTCAGGCAGATACAGATGGTGCCTACTAGCATCACAACCAGCCTTCACACTGAGGATCTCTCTAGATCTTCTTCCTGCGGCCGTGTGTCTCTCTCTGTCCTCCACTCTGCTGAGGTATTAATTTGTCACACAACATCTGCCTTAAATTTAAATGTGCAGTTTTAGCGAAGAGAATAAAATAGAAAAAACAAGCTAAACTACTATGTAATTTACAGCGATCATTCAATTGCTCGAGCCTATGAAAGGCTTGTAAAAATACAACATTTCTGAGGCAGTAAGTAGCAACAGTATAGTGAGTACAGTGAATGTTTTCACAGAAAATGGTGTTACAAAGTAATTCACAGTACTTACCGGATGTGGGCCTCTGCTCTAGTTGCCGCCTCGTTGTACTGTTCTGAAGTCTGCTTGTAGTTGTCAAGGTTCTAGAGGCAATAAGGCAAAAAGACAAAGGAAAGAGATGTGAAAATCTATTCACTGGTATGATAAAGCGCTGAAGAAGTTGCACTTTATTTCACATTATAAGCATTAAGGGGGCTGCTCAGGCATATGTTGCTTTTCATTTTTCAAAACTAAAAATACATTATTGTCTTAGTCTTCGAATTAAGTCCCATGAATTAGAGCTTGACAACTTGCATTATCTAGTATTTTACCTCCAACAAAGAAGAAAAAATCCAAAAGCACCATCCCAAAGGTCACATTCGTTAAAATAGTGACCGTTGAATGCAAAGAGCTGCTTACAAATGTGAATGCTGATAGCGTGTTGGTACCCCATGTTTTATTTCATCCCAGAAAAACAGTTGCATTTAAACGGCAATTGCTGCACAGGTGGGGTCTGCGCCTAGAACTGCGCTTACTAGGAAGACATAAATAGTGTGCAGTATTTCCTGCCACCGCACTGAGAACTTGTTTAAAATTCTCAGTTCACTAAGATGAACGACCGCCTCACTGTGTCGAAACTCATTAAACATGTGCGGTCCGTCTAGAAGGCCCCAAACAGCCAATCTCCCTCCCCCCCACCTCTCTCACACACATTTGCCACACAATAATCACCACTTTAAACCAATATACACAGCACTCACGCTTTTACTTAATTATTCCCCGTATTCCCAATAGATGGTGTGATAGAGGAGAGAAAGATAATTGAAGTGACTGAGCAGGGAAAAAGATGATCAAACACAAACCTCCTCCACAATGCCATGCCCTCTACTCTTCCAGCGCCCCGAGTCATTTTCAGATCTTATCATTTCACGCTGATCCGCAGACATCCTTCTCCTGATCTGAATGTCTGGTGTTGGAAAATACTCAAGTGATGTCACAGCCATCTTTTCCCCTAATCCTATCTGTTACTATTACTTATGTAATAATCTGCTCCTCAACCTTTTTACAGTAAAGTATAAGTCATGGGTCTATTATGGAATAGGCACTGTTTTAGCATCCGCCCAGGGACTTTCCATTTAAGTCATCCCGGAAATATGCCAAATTAAGAGTTGCCTCTGTAAAAGAACTTACAAAGACATAGCTCATGCATACTTTGCCGTGTTTGTGGCCATTTTTGTGGCTTTGGTTTAGGAAGATGATGTCGTAATTCTGCCAACAAAATTCTGAATGACTCAGAAATAGACATACAGAACATTAACACCTGTTTTAATCACTGAAACTCGGTGGGCATCAGATGAGCTGAAACTTGATAGCCTGTTTGCCTTGTGGGACATCCAGTGCTGGAGCAAAGATTTTTAAAAAAAGCAACAAGAACGAGGTTTAAAGGTAAAGTGAACTTCTCACTAATGATGCCATGGGTTTGGTGGGGTCATGCAGGAGCTCAAAGTTAAACAAATTTGCTAACATTTAGCAATGTTAGCAAGGGGGAAGCTAACGAGGGATTTGCACTTTTCTGGCTCTAAGGAAGGATCACAGTAAGCGGAAAATGAAACTAAGAATCTTTAAAGAAACAACAAACCGACAAATCTTGAAATACCAGCTAGTTTTAATGGTTTGTACAAAAATGTATAAACCATATAAAAATTGGATTAACATTTATTTATAGCTACATATATACTCATACCTTGGGTGATGGATGCTCAACTCCATACTCTATTGACCTGTAGCTCTCCTGTAATTTAATTCACATTGGTAACCAAATGTTTAAGTGGTAGAATTGCCGGGACTACTTGAAACCAAATATAAACTGCTACTCCCTTTTTCTCCCATGTTCAAAAGGTTTGATCCTTATAGGAGAGATGTTAGATCAGAAGTCAGCGATACAACCATCTTGTCTACTTGTGTCCTAGTCCTACAACGTAGTAACATAAGGAATATGAGGACACGCAAGTTATAAATATATTGTCTGAACTACAGCTAACCCTGTTTTTTTGGTTGACAGAACAGACCCAGAGAAATTATCCCAAGCTCAACTCTCATGACACCAGAGAAGTGGCAGCACTATCACTGGCACACATGCTCTGAGCTCTTCCCAGTCGTTTTGCACCCATGGGGACAAAAGCCCAATGTGGAGAGGCAGAAAGGGAGGGGTGATAACCCCTCAAAGGGGGGAAAACAAGGTTTTGGGGGTGTTGGGAAGACTCATGGCGGGGATTAGTGCGGGTGTGTGTAAGCTTGCATACATGCAGGTGTGTGACTAAATCTGTGTTTGTATATGAATGCTTGTGTTCAGATGATCCTTCCATGCACACTCGTCTGAACACCCTCCAGCAGCTGTGGACTGAGATGGGCTGATGTTAGGAATTTCAGGGAGGGGCGGTTTTCACGCTCTACGCTTGGACGAGGGTGGATTAATTTTGTCTTTTTTCTTTCGGAGGCAGCAGTCTACCGGGGGCCGGGGGTGCAGGGGGGATTAGAGGGGTGAATTTTAAACTGAGACTTGTTTACGGAGGGTATGTTGCCACAGTGAGACACATATACTCCACCTGTACACTGGGAAGAGATTAGGGAGGCATCCAGAAATAAATAGGGTAGAAAGGATTGGGAAAGAGGAGAAGTTGAGGATGTACTGGTATGACTGGTATAGCTGGTTTGGAATATGCATTTTTTTTTGTGAATGGGTGGAGAATTTTATGTTTGGATTTATACCAACATCTATACATTCTGGGGGGAATACTGGGACTCCTTCCCCACTCTCCAGTGTGTATGTATCTGCGTGGAAGAGAGGAACAGCAGAGTGGTGCAGTGGATCGGCCTCTCGATCACAATTACCTCTGAAGTGACAGAATACACACAAACAATAAACACACGCACATTCATATCGGTGGAGGATTCCAACGCCATCCACAGTCGACGGTCTGCTAGCGTCATTCATCCCTTTAGCATTCTGGACACCAGTATAGATGTGTATGGCGTTGCACAGGTACAAGTACACACATGCATTCTCTATTAGCCTGTTAGAAGAGGTTGCTGTTAAGCCCGAGTAATATGTTGATTCTGGGAAAGATCACACACCAATTACCAGTGGACTCTCCTTCTAATCTCTCTGCTCTTGCCTTTGGCTTAATTCTCTGCTTCAACATATCAGGGCAATCAATTGCATGAGGATGAGTGTATGCTTGTGCATGTGCGCTTTTACGTGCCAAAACAACACGGTAGTATGAAAAAGCTGGGAGGTTTTCAAGAATAAAAGCACAGGCTGATATTCAAACACAAGACAATGTCACCCATTCTTGCATGCAATATTGGTGGCGAGGGAGACCGGGACAGAGTAACATGCAGCATTCTCTAAATGCTTGGATCAAAATGTATGTGAGAAGTGAGACATATTATTTTCAAATTGTGACAGACACAGGTCATATACATAAATGCAAAACACAATTTAACATTTAAGTGGCCATTTCTTTCAGCTCAACTGGTATTTGCCACAGGTACAATGTGAGTGTGAGGGAAAAGAGAAATAGGCAGGGTAAAGGAAGGGGGGCATGAAAGGAGGCCTGGATGAATGGAGCGCTAGATTGGAAAATGAAGGAAGAGAAGGAGGGAGATGGACGCCAGCGCAGGATAGACTGTTTAATGCACAGTCCGTATAGCCTCTTTATCTATTGCTGTGAGTCCGCCTCTTTCTCACTCTCTCATCGGAATGCAGGTCAGCTGCGAGCAAGTGAGGGGTGAAAAAATGCGATAGAAAAAGCGACCGCGGCGGAGAAAGATAGAGCATCCTCCCCTCTTCTGCCAATCAGTCTCCTCTGTCGAGCATTGCAGCGTGTGCTGCTCGCTGCGCGGTGTGCAGAGGCCCTTCCATTTAACTTGGCTATGTAAAAGGTTTCCTCAGAGGCCTAAAGGAGGCGAGTGCCAGGGACTAGATAAGGTCCCCCATCTGCCTGATGGGCCACGCCGGATGGCGGAGTGGGATGGAGGGGGGAGTCAAGTCCAAAAGAGTGTCTGTGTGTGTATGTGAGGGGATAGATGCGGGAGGGGGCCAGGGGGATTGAGGGATGAGGGAGTTTGTGTGTCTACCTGTAGATTTTCTCCTTCTAACCTTCTTGAATTTGCTGTTTTCAGCAATTATATATCCTTAACAAAGAAAAACATTTCCTTGTTTATTTGTGTTATTCTGAGTTTACTTCCTTTCTTTACTACACTTGCTCTCTGTAATTTCCCTCTCCCTCCTCTCCGTCCACTCCTAAAAAGCATATTGCACTTTTTCACACACAAGTACCAACATTGCGTCTGCAAAGCCAAACAACATTTATCAAAACCACTGTACTCGTGGCTTTTACAGCGTGGCTTTTACAGCAAAATATCAACAGCACATTAGTGTTTGGATGGAAGGAACAAGGTCCGTAATTTCTTAAAAGCACTCGACAAACAGCTTTTATTTTTTCCCATGAAAAAAATAATAAATAAATAAAGGACAATAGGGTTTCTGGCTAAAGGACATGGTGATGACAAAAAAAAGTACATGTGAAGCTGTGAAAGCTCGCATGAGTCGTGAGTTGTGACTCTCAAACTGCCAACTGTAGGCTGGAATGTTCTATCATTTACATTTTGACATCAGTATGTGGGCTTGACATTTGCAAGATTAAACTCCCCAAGGAGGGTGAGCAATATGTCACGCTAAGACTTGTTTGGATGTTCCTGATGAGTGTCTCTGTTCTTTTTGGTGAAAGCCTGGAGGATGTTTTTTTTCCCCAGTGCGTGAGGTCTCCTGTTAAGCATGTCAAAAGGAGTGCTAACAGTGGTAGCATCGTGCTCTCTAAACTCCTTAAGCAAAAGAAGGATTTGATTAACCATCTTGGAAGGCTATGAATACACTGCCACTTATGCACACACTTTTCATTCATTTTTTAGGACCATCGGCTATCTCCCTTTTATGGTATATGTGTTTATAAGATGGGAAGTGGTTCTAACCTTTTTCTCCAGTATTTCTAGCTGCTCTCTATAGAAGCTGGATATGCTGGCCAGTTCCCTTTCTTTCCTGCTCAGCTGTTTTTCCTGAGAAAGGAAAAGATAGAGTAGAAGACAAAAAAAGAAGAAAGAGAATAAATGAATATTTTGTATTGATTTTTATGAATAACAGCTGTTTACTGTAGAGGTTTACGTTGACACATGACAATTTACTACACTACTACGACCTGTGTAGCTTGTGTGTTAACACAGTTCTGACTGGTAAAATGAAAGGAGAAAAAGAAAAATCAATACAGGTAGTAATGACACATTTGACATAACTATTGAGTGGCTTGAATTACATAAAGCGATGGCAGAAAACATCCCATCTGCTTCTTAGCTTATGAGTATGCCACACAGGTTAATGCTAAAGGGAGAAGAAATGATGCAACCTGTCGCTCTCATTGCACGACAAACTGAAGAAATATGAGGAAAACTTGTACACAATCCACTTACACAATAATAACAACTCCAATTTAAAGTCTAAATCACCTTCAGCAGATGCACTCCCACTTACCAGAATTACAGTGCAGGCATGTACCAAATGTAAGCTACATAGGGAATAGAATACATATTTTCTGTAGCAAAGAGAAACCAAAAAACTAACTAGCAGATTACTAGCAGAGGTTTTAGAAGGCGGCAGTAGAAAGGATTATATGTACTCTACGCCTCTATGGTTGTATCAAACATCAGTGATGCTTTATGGCCATCTTTAACAATATCACACCTGCACCACACAGTAAAACACAGCTATTTAACAGCTAGTCCAGAACTTACAAAACCTATCAGATGGAATGCGACTGACACTGCGGAGGCTGGGCCTGACATGGCGATGCTGGCGTTAGGATGAGGCGAAAGGCTTAAACATGCCCACTGAACGACGCTTTGACAGGCAGCGAGATGGCAGACCCACAGTCAGGGCCGTGGAGCAGCAGCATGCAAGCAGAGGTAGATAGAAGGCAGACGTCGAAGAGATGCACTGTGAAGACAAGTTGCCAGCTTCAGAAAATTGACTGAAATAAAATACTAATTATTCTTTTTGTTGAGGAAAGACTCACTACAGGACATCACATGAGCCAGGCAATGAGGACACCTTGTTTTAACGATATGAGGCTTCACAGTGTGTCATTATCATCACTCATTACAATATAAGGGGATTGAAACAAGGCTACTTTGAGGCAATATCTAAACGATCTGAAAAAGAGTGATAAGGAGCTATTGCAAGGACAGTAAAAAGAAAATAACAGAGGCAAAATCTAAAGAGATGACACAGCAAGCATTGTCAAGACGTCTGTGTAAGGGACTGACTGCTGGGATGCTCGGAAAGGCCTGCGATACGGCCTACGATGCGGCCTATAATGCCGGATTGTGTTCTGGTGAAAATTAAAGTCCATACACAATACCTGACATCACATTATCCCATCGTTTATCAGCTTTACGCTGCACAGGAAAAGCGTCACTCGCGCCATGGTATCGCACATGTTAACTCTCAACGACGTTTGCTTCTTCTATCATCAGTCCAAAATTGATGATGCAATTGCTTCTTTCTCCCCTGTGTTGTGAGTTGCACGTGCACAGTGCTAATTCAGGCATGTGCCAGGGGAAAGAGTAGCGTTAGCCAGAGATAGAAAAAAAAACTCAGCATTTTAACAATATTTTAGACAAGAAAAATGTTGAGGTGTTTGCCCGCAGTGATGCCCTGAAAGGTGTTCAGTACTGGCCGATACAGAGAACAATACCTCTCAGATCAAATGTATCAGAACAACTCTCCCAATGATTCTTTATCATATAATCTACTCGATGTCTTGCATACCGTCCAATCTTTATATACCAAAGAGCAATAATGATGCATTTGGCATTGTCGCAGTGTGATGCCCTCTGCACTAAAACATGGGGCAGCCTCTATACATGAAAACATAATATCAAATCTATGTTCAGAAAACCCACCCTGTACTGTATCTAAATTGACTTACTAAACTGAATGGCAGCCAACTGGATTGAACTGATGCACATGAACCCCTACGGATTGCTATTAGATCTCAGTGCATCTGTCAGAAGTTTGGTCATGCTGTGGAGAGTATGCAGCGGCTCAAAGGAGGACTTCAACAGCTGTACGGGGCAAATCGCATACTAGGGCCAAAGGCACACACGGCTAGGCCACATGTGCACAGGATGGTTGAATTATCTTCTATTGAAAGGATTATCAATAGGGCACTCATGACCACACGTCGCATCTGAATAAGCGTAATGAGTGAAACAGTGCAGTACGAACACCATGCAGTGCACCAACACAATGAAGCTGGCAGAGGGTGAGGCATAGAAAGGCAGCAAAAGGGCACAGATTCATGTGAAATTGTGCGCGCACACACACACACACACACACACACACACACACACACACAGCTGCGTTAGGGGTGTAATGTTGATAGATACCCTAGTTGTGCATTAGTGAGTGTGATATAGATTAGATGGAGCAACACCATCTTCTCTGTGTGATCTGCTCATCTGCTGTGCTCTTTGGCTGGTTTGGGGAATACAGGAGGAACGCAACGGACAGTTACGCACAGACTGACATTACATTCATTGTAATCCAATCTTATCCTAACTTAACAGGCACACGCATCCCAAAAGAGCATATCGGCAAATCCCTGTACTATACTTAAAGCGGCTTTTTCTTTATACAGCGGCTATTTGATGCTTAAGGGCTGTGTGTGTGTGTGTGTGTGCGCCCGCGCTTGTGTGTAAAATCACCTCTGCTAGCAACACAGATGATGTGTAATTTTCTAGCTGAATACCTCCCAAAGTGTTGTTGTGTGGAATGGTGGCGGCGGCGCACTGGCAGCCTCGCTTTAATAAACAATGAAAACATGACATTTGAATAGAAGGGAAAGAGAGACAGAGAGAAAGGTAGAAAAAAAATGAAATTTAAGGAGGCACCAACAGTGGCAGTGTTTCCTTACCCAAGCATCCACATCCGCTGGCTATGAGGGAGAGAGAAGCAGGAGTTAGTGAGGAGGTGGAGGGTGTGAGGGTGTGAGGAAAGAACAGGGCAGGACGAGATCACAGACACAACCAGGGGGAAGGATGAAAGGCACGTACACTATAATGAGGAAAGGAGTAAAGTGAGGATAAATAAAGAAGCAGACAGGGATTAGGCGGATGATGAGAGAACATACATCAGAAGAAAATAGATAACAGTAGAAGGAGCATTTGATAAAGCGAGCAAGGTTAATACAGCCGTCACAGAGGAATCAACACCGTTATGTACAAGTTACCATTGAATAAGGGATAAGTGTTAGTTAGAAACTGTTTGATGTATGTGTCATACAACATCCAACTCTCCCCATCGCTCATAGAGCCACCAGATAAAGGACTGCTTTGCTGAGGTGAGAAAGATACACATGAAATTCTCCTCGTTAATTATTACATTGGGCATGCTGGCGGCGAGGGCAAGTAAATCTTTTTCCACAATGCAAGATCTAAATTCACATACAGAACACTTGGCACGCAATATTTCCAAGTTTTCCAACAAAGCCTTTAAATGAGTCATTACTATACAGATATTACCTATTACTGTTTAAGGATATAAAAGCCAGAAGACTCTAAACAATTGTATGGCAAAAACTACAAGTGTAGAGAAGGTATTAGTTTCAATACATTCAGAAACACAATGAAAATTATATATATATATATATATATATGTATATAGCAGTCAATTTTCGGCTTGCAGATTCATGTTTAAAAGCCAATGATGTCATTAAAAGAAGATGTAGCTCTTAATAGGCCAGTTAGAAAGAAGAACTTTTCTATCAGGTTTTCTTAATGGATAGCCCCATGTACGTTTATGAGTCTTAAATGCACAATGATAGTGATTCATTGTATATTATTGATTAAATAAGATCCATGTTTGAAAGTAGTAATCATACTGGGGCATAAGCAGCCATATTATGAATTCAGATTTTCTTAAAAAAGTTAAATGTGCTTGTAATTATCAATTTAGACAATTTAAACGTGTATCACGATATCTCTATATGTATGATTTCTCCATAATATGATTCCATTGAAAGATTATTATAATTGAATTGTTTCCCAGACCTAATCCCCCCCCCCCCCCCCCACCATGTATTATTGTACTGTTGCGTTCATATATCGTATGAACCCCAGTGGCCATCATTAAGCTTCTCAGCCTAGTGGTGTACATGCCATGATGTAATTATATGTGGATGGAATTCAATTTTCATTTTCAGTGACGAGGATCCAAGTAGGATCCAAACATCATCTTTATTTACCACTTGTCGTAATGACGAAAGTGGGCGGGCGTTACCTTTCTTCCTTCATTGGCGCTTCCTGAATGACTATTACTCCGATATATGCCAGAACACTATACATTCCAACACTGCTATGACCAAATCAATCATGTTCACTTCAAGTATGTATAAGGCAGAGCACTGGGGCCCTGTATCCAGGCGTGTTTAGCTTTGCCCACTCAAACCAAGGGCTCCCAGTCCAGTGTTAGGAACAGAATGGATAGATTACAGTGGGGGGGAGGCTCTGATGTAGCCATGCCTCATAAAAAACAATTCAGTTAAATGAGGTGAACTCACAAAGCTGGTCGCTGGAGTGTGTGTTGTGCGGCTGTGCATTGTCGTGCGTATGTCAGCGGTTGTGTATGTGTGTGTGTGCTGGGTAATCTGCGTAACGAATACAACCGATGCCATCTGTTTAACCTCAGTGCTCTTTGGTGGCAGGCCCTAAAATGAATATGTGTGTGTGTTTGTGTGTGTGTGCTCACAGGAGTGTGGAGGTCCTATTTTCATAGATGATAGACTTTTGAAAGGAGGTGAAGGGGCTTGCCTGGGTGCAGATGCAGACAAACACACACACATGCAATTTGGTGGAGTCCATGGGCCGTAACGGACAACAGCATTTCAGGTGCATCCACTCATTCGTGTTTTTTTGCAGC
This sequence comes from Pungitius pungitius, assembly GCF_949316345.1. NCBI lineage: Eukaryota > Metazoa > Chordata > Actinopteri > Perciformes > Gasterosteidae > Pungitius > Pungitius pungitius. Next base: position 17,179,755 of record NC_084907.1, on the reverse strand, counting down.
TCTGAGCTCCCTAGTGACCACCAGTCAGCAGCCTCGGTCTGCACATTAAAAGTCTGGATCAACTGAGCCAGCAAAACACTACCAGGAAAGTCCTCCAAATAGACAAAGGCTTATATATCTCCAATTATTTTTTACCAAGATAAGGCTCAAACATGAACCATTAAGGAATTATTAAATCAAGTTAATTGGGATCCTTCAGTAAACATAAATAACACCACAGACTAATTGGCTTGCATGTGTCACATATGGAGGATGTATTAAACTGCAGGTAACTATAGCAACAATACTTGCATCTGATTCTTCTCTACCAATAAAATGACTTACATGGATATTGGACCCAGATGAAAACTATCATTAAATGTTAACAGTAACCATCTTTAGAATTACGAGTCTCCTACACAAGGAGCCAGTATGCTTTTCCAGAGTTGTCAAAAAGCTCTTCTGTAACTTAACAAAACTGACAGCCGATTCTCACACTCACTTCCTGCAGTGAAAGGTCGGCCTTGAAGGAATAAGAAAATAGCCCCGGTTTCAACCTCCATCCAAAAGTCTCTCTTTTCATTAGTTTCAATCAAGAATGTGAACAACAGACAGTTTCAATGTGAACTCCTTCTGGTATATACCCATATTTTAACAAAGTTTTAGGATTTACTCCATCTTCCATTATGGCTGTTTGGAAACATAATTTAATAAACGACTACCGAGTAGTAGTACAGTTTTTCAGTTTTTCCTACTCCTAAAATACACCCAATCATAGAGCCTGAATGATGTACACAGTTTTTTAAAACCCTTTCCACGACATAAACCTAAGTGTTCATTGCATGCCACCAGAACGGAAAGAAAAATGGCAAAATAATTTACCAGCATGAAGCAACGATGAAACTTCTAACCTCTGGTTTAATGGATCTCTATACATTTGATTATCTATGTTTACCTGAATCGTCTTTTCTGTGGTTGTTCCACTTAGGTCACCAGATACACCAGCTTAACTACGGTTCACCCTTGATTTAGACTTGAAACCCGGTCTACAAACAGTGTGTGTGTGTGTGTGTGTGCATGCGTGCGTATGTGCGTGTGTGTGTGCAGTGTGGGTGTGCAAATGAAATGACAGAAATGTGACAAGATGAAACCTTTTGGTCTCTAACACCATCTCACAAAGTAAGATACGCTTCCTTGGAAATCAATTATGTAAATACTGAATTATGCAAATTGAGCATTTGAATAAATCTGTGGGTTTGAGGGGGGAAAACATTTTGGTGTGGATTTGTACTAGGAGTGAGGTTGGAGGGTTAGGGGAAGGAGAGACCAAGACCGAGAGAAACAGAAAGAAACATAGAGCCAGCAAAAGAGAGAGACAGAAACAGAGAGTCAAAATGAGGATTAGGCTGAAGAATGTCACTGGCAGGCAGTTTGTGCAGTTACACTCCTGATTTGGCTTTTTAATTAGAGAACCAGAGAAAGGCAGAGAAACAGACAAAGGGAAGTAAATAAGAGCTAAATCACTGACTGGTCTCTTTCCGTCATAACTCTATGGAAATAAGTACAGTAAGCGTATTCATCACGTGTGCCAGGAATAAATGTCATTGATACAACTGAGTGCTTTCCCTCCCGCTCTAGCTCAGTCGATGATGATCCTTAGTAGAACGCCAGAGTGCTTTTGTCCTCAAAGGCACGCTGAACTTTGTTATGTTGCATCACTTTTACTTATGACATAATCAGAGTACTTGGGAATACTTGAATACAGGGAAACGCTGTATCAAGTATTTACTTGATGCCGGAGCACCTTCAATAACACAAAACTCCTCCAGTCTTCCAATTTTATTCGCTAAATTTCATCACCTACTTATTTTTGTCCATTGATGCTCATATTTCATGAACATTAACAATGCCACAAAAAGTATACATTTTATTCCATATGCTGCCATACCATGACAACTTCTTCTGGTGTATGGCGCTATTTGACAACTATCAAAAATCAAACGATCTCACCATGAGAATGTCATTGTTGCACAATTAAATTTATGAAAAATACATGATATTTGATTTGTGTAAGTCTGCGTTCCCTGTTCCACACGTACAAACCCAGAGGGGCCTCTGGTGGCATTGTGAGTATGTTATGATGTACATTGCAGTCCAGAGGCAAGAGAGTCGGGATGTACAGGGACTGCCTTCACCAGCTGTTTTCCCCGTTGTGCTTAAATTAAGCTGCGCCTTGTCCCAGCACTCGAGTCGTCTGGTACGGCCTCCAGTTAAGTCTCTGCCACCACTACGCCAACAGGCTTTTGCATGGATCTCAAATGCATTTTTTTTGGATCATCGCGCCTGTGACAGGTATGTGCACTCAAAAATACACACTCAAACGTGTACGTGGCACAGAAAAGATTCCAGTGGCATGAATTGGTTTACTCTAGCTTAGTTTGCTCATTAAATGTGTGTTGTCGTCTCATCGGGGGAGGTTAAATGAATTAACACTTCATCATCAGCCGGCTTTCACACCGCAGACAGATAGAGACAGGAAAAAAAAGAAAAGGCGGAGGGATGGGGAAAGAAGAGAGACGTCGGGAGAACAAGAGGAATGGGTTCTTTTGAGGAAGAATTTAAAGGATGGAGGGAATAAGAGAAGAAAAGAAAAAGAGAAAAAGAATGCACACAGGGAGGAGAAAGATTCTCATTTGCCCCATCTCTCTCGCTCCAATATCTTGGCAGTTTGCCAAAGCGACTTTTATGTCCACGGATTGATCTCTTCAAACCGCTACGTCCGCTCTGGAAGAATCTCCTCAACCATCGGACAGGACTCTGATTGGGTTCAGCTATTCTAAGACCGCTTCTCATCCAGAACACCTGTACAATGTCGCTGGCTGCCCTCAGTATTAGATTTTATTTTGTTTGAAGTCTTAAAAATGTAATGAAAAAATAAATAATTCAACAAAACAATATTCAGATTCTACAAGTAAAATGTATGAAAACATGCTTTTTTGTGTATATATGCAACATGACACATGATCTGATGTCATATCAGACGTATAACCAGTGACCCTCGAACCTCTTACTCCCAAATGCTTAGACAACAAGAAATCAAGTTCAAAAACCTTTGACTCAAGCGTTGATGGTTCCAACAGAAATCCTCATTCCCATCTCAGAACAAGCATCTGGGAAACATTACATTTCATCTAGTTGTGGGATATAAAAGTCTTGTCCAAATGTCTCATTATTTCCCACATGCTTTCTGATGAGAAAGGTATTTGACTGCTACTCATTTGTCCTTTGACCCCCCCCCCACTGCTCTGTACTGATCAAAATCTCCTCAGTTGGTGAACGCTCTGCTCGTCAGCAATTACCTCCGCTCCAGACGACAGAGGAGTACGTGTGTGTGAGTGCTCGTGTGCACAAAGGGCTTAGCTGCTTTAACATGCAGAAAAAGATGTCAAGTCTGTGATTACACTGGCTGATAACAAGTGGTTTGGCCCCATGTGTGAATGCGTGTGACTGAACTGCTGCGGTATTTTTACGTCTGTCAGTTTCTATGGGAGAGGAATGAGAACTGCGGGTCCGTATCTGTGTGCACATATATTCTGCATCCCAGTATGTCACAGTATGTCTCAGAAGCCATCGTTATGTTGAACACCCACTTGGCCACTCCACTGCTTTTTTTTCTTCCTCACTGATCCAACTTTGTCCTCTGTCCCCCTCCCGTCCCGTCTTTGGCTAACAGGCAGTGTTAGCTACCAGGCTGGCTGGCGGAGTCAGACGTGTGAATATATTACTGTAGCACACTGTCCCTTCCATCCTATTCACATGGACCACATCAGGCCAATTTCACCTGTTTTCCAACAGACATAACGGAGGGTTTGAATCTGCTCAACCATCTTATTATTCCAACAAATAACTACTTTACTATGCATGGACATTGAACAGAGGCACAGTGTGGCGTCTAATTGTTATGTTGCTGCTGTGTGATCTGTACGACAATCATGTGCAATCGTCTGCTAAAAGAAACAGATTCATGGTCCTCGTTTTAGATTCACGTTGTCATTTGATCCAAGGGTCAAAGCGGAAAAAAATCCATCAAGGGATTATTTTGGCACGGGCTGAATACAGTTAATGCAACATGTCCATCTGGTGCTAGAAAGAGAAGACTTTCTAGCAGCTGATATGACCACAGGCTAGTTCAGTGAGGACAGAGGAAAGGCTGGGATTTGCCTTCAAATCATAGATGTGTGAGCAAAATACTCAATTAAAAGAAACAATATTTTAAGGATTTCTTTAAAAGTAATGGTATTAAAGGGCAACAACCACACACAGATTTTAGCATAGACAATTACATTTCATCGTATATAAACATCTCACATAATGAGAAAGCATGTGGGGGAGGGGGGTGGGGAGGGCTTCTGGTTAGCGAGGACATCTTTTAATTGAAAGGCTGAGTGTTCAGCGTAAAACTCAACATTCCCACCCATGTCATGTGTCACTGCCTTGCTTTTCAACTGAGCAGCGATGCACCACAGATACATGTGTGGAATCCTCTGCTGTGGTCCGAATGGCTGCCATCTCAGGGCCGACTCGAATCGATGCTGGGCTTTTCTCCCTGCTTTTCATCATCCTTATTTTGGACAGCGTCAAATGCTTCGCCCCGAGTCCTCATTCACGCACGCAGCTAACACACACACACACACACACGCACGCACTAAGCACCAATGACATGGAGTCAGGGGTTGAAAAGAGAAAGATAGAAAAATGAGAAACAGCGGAGGAAGAATGAATGCTGGGAGAACATGTTGCCCAGGAGCACATGTTGCTGTGCAGTGTATGCACCCATCCAGCTTCTTAATGGCAAACCCCAAACATGCTTCAACAATGCCATCTAGTGCCTATTTACAGCGCTGCGTCCTGTGCTCTCATTCCACAGTAAAAGGACAAACACCAATAACTGAAAATATGCAGCCCCAGGTAATATGTGGTCGAAGCTAACAGGCTGAATGAAAACACCTCAACAAATGAAACCGTACTACTGAAAAAGCTCCATCTGAAAAGGATCTTTTACCAATATATGGAACGCATTTGCTGTTTAGCTGCCTACACAAAAATCTGGCTAGGTTGTTAGAGGAAAGAGCTGAAGTGAGAAAACAAGAGCATTTGGGGGTTAGGCCCATAATTCAACTCTCATATAAAGATTTCATTTGTTACAGTTAAACTGAACGCACAACGCACGACTTTGTCACAATCAAATCCAAGCTAGATTGATTCGGCATTTTGCCAAACTTCAGGGGCTGAAGGGCATCGTTTAAAATGTGTTACTTAAATGATACGTTTGTGTCAAGGAGTCCACAAAATGTCCTTCTTGGGTATGAATAGACTGGAGGAGAAGCGGGAACAAAGGAAAGGCGCCATAGAGAGTAACCCATTTCCTGCACTGAAATGAATAGGAAAATTGCCTCCAGGGTTAATAAATGTCTGAAATAGAATAGCAGTGAGGGGAATTAAGGTGATTTAATGATGCAAAGACACTCAAAACTCAAATATGCATGTAATACTAAAGCATATAACAACGTCCGCAAGACTACAAAACTGTTTTTAAGGCCAGACAACTGTCAGCTGTGTCCATCACTGCTGGACTCTGCACTAAGATGCAAACAATCAACTGTAACTACTAAAAATCTGTTTTTATAAGCAGGAAGTAAATAAACAGACGGGTTATAAAACATTCACGTGCGCGAGCAGTCAAGTCTATTCCTCCCACCCACCTCGGAAGCTTCTGAGTGTGTGTGTGTGAGAGAGGCTTAGCACTGAATGCCTCTGCATACTAACAGCATTTTGTTTGCACGAATGACACTTCTGAGGTGGAGAGAATAGTCGGGTGGGGGATGACAAACACAGGTGTTAATGAAAGAAAGGAGAGGTGAAGAGCGAGGTGTTACTGTAACGTGTCTTCACTCAAGGCGGATCTGTTAGGGCCTTAAATGTAGTCTCAAAACAACAGAGGATTACACGTCATGTGGATCACACCGTGTGTGTGAATGGCCGTGTGCGTGCCACGAGCGGCGTGGATTTATCAGCTATACATACTCAGTTTTTCCCTAGGGCGTCAACTTCAGGGGGGGGGGGGGAGGTAGTAGTCAGTCCGCTGGTGCTACCTGTCTGCTGGTGCGAGTGACATATTTGCAATTTCAGGGGGGGTAAACTGCACACTTGGTTTAGTGAAGGTGTGGGGATGAACGGGTGAGACAAGCGATGACCACGTTTATTGAGGATATTCAGAAAAACTTTAAACTGATCCTCTTTTTAAGTAAATGTGTTGTGTTCAAGGGTTATAACGAGATCTACAGGGGCTACAGTTGCACCATTCTAACAGGTGTTAACATAAGTAGGTGCTTATAATACATTTTAAGAAATGCATAAAAAGGGAGTAAATTAACGATCAGATGCTAAAAAATACATTTTGTACCAAACAAAAATATAAATAACATATTACTGACAAAGCTTCTACCCTACAATAATATAGTGTGGACTGAACTGTGGATGAACCTTACAAACAGTTATCCCCTTTGACACACAAAAACTTAACACACATTCCTCTGATATATAATTCAACGCACAGCCTGTTTATTGCGCAGGTACGCGCAGAAATATTCACGGCGGTGGCGGCTGGCACTGAGACACGAGTAAATGGCTAATGTGAGTGTTTGTGACAGGCAGCCGGAGGCGATGTGGGGAGAAGATCAGCTCTCTGACAAGGTTTGCCTCCACACGTTGCTCCCCCCTCATTAACTCAACTCTTAAGCACGGCCTGCCTGCTGCGGAGCCAGGGGTCCATGGGGGGAAATAGGCTGCAGGGGGGGGGGGGGGTGGTCTTGCTATATGTGTTTGTGTATGTGTACGAATGCATGAATGTGTGTGTGTGTGTTTGCCTTCTCCTCCAGGAAATAGGGCAGTCCACAAACTACTCAAAGTAAAATGTTTTATCGTGTAAATGGGGTTTTTTTTAAAGGCATTGCGTCGTAGTGTCGTAGATGCAAAGTGGATGGAGGAGAATGCAGAGGTGAGGGGAGCCCACCTGCTGAGCGGAGAGAAATGATGGTGGCAGAGCTTTTTTTAACAGTTTCCAAGGGAGTTTCAACCTGCTAAAAAAATGAGGTAATGCAACACAAATATGAATAAATCTTGAGAGAGAATAATGTTCTTTGTTCTGTTGTGTGTGTGCGTCTGTGTGAGTAATCTGTGTGATAGTGGGCCAAAGCCAACCGGTCCGACCGGGGGGGTAATAGTCGGGCAAGTGGTTCAGGGGTGGGGGGGGGTGTTTAAATTGGACATTTTCTTAGGGAGGGAGAGCTAACAAAGCTTTGAGGTAAGAGAGTTCCATTTTGCGTTGTGATACATCATCATTAAATTGAGCCCATATCAGTGTAAGCTACGCCGGCGGCTTCGCTGAGTATTCATCACAGCTGGCCGACACAACGAAAACACTAATTAATTGGAGAGGACCGTCAGGGTTGTAGAAAAACCCAAAATGCTTAACATTAACAGAGCAAAGAAGGAGAAAAAACAGGCGGGCAGGGGATTGCAAGTGAACAACAGCAATCAATCATCGCTCATCAGTGTGTACATGTAAGTAAAATAAAAAAAGTCAAATTCACACTTGTGAAACAAAACAAACCTCTCTAGTAATCAGCTCTCTTTGGGCTCTCACGCTGCACTGTTGATTGACTCGTTATCAATCTGACTTCTACAGGCGTACGTGTCAACAAGCATGCAAACAACAATCAATTCAATCACGTTGCAAACGTCGCATTTCTTCTTTACATGGCGCTTACCAGAAGTAACGAAGTACAAATACTTGGTTACCTTACTTAAGTAGAAATTTTGAGTATCTATACTTTACTTGAGTATTTATTTTTTCAGACGACTTTTTACTTCTACTCCTTACATTTTCACGCAAATATGTGTACTTTCTACTCCTTACATTTTAAAAATAGCCTCGTTACTCCTATTTCATTTTGGCTTGTTTTCCGGCCGGTCATCGTTCAAAAACACACACAAAAAACTTATCTGGATAAATCGCACCATCCGGATAGAGTGAATTTGATGATTGGTTGGATGAGAAGTATAAATATTTACCATTCAGACACCTTATTGGTTTTCTCAGCGATGCGCCTGCAGATGACGCAAATCAGAGTGACGCCGGGTGCGAAAAGTGGTCGGTGGAAGGATCCTTTTTCAGGACGGCAGGTTGCGGTGGTCGGTTCTTACGCTGGTCGGTGGTAGCGGTACAAGCCGATCTCAGTTGGGTATTTAGCGACATGAACCCTCTTCCTCGTACAAAGCCCATATAACGTTAAATGAGTATATATACATGTTTTTTTCTGTATTTGTTCAATTTTTTGATAACCAACCGCTGCCAGTGTTTCCCCATGATAACAGCGATGCGCCCCCCGTGAAGTATAGGGGAGACACTGCAGTCTGATCAATGGGAACAGCGTGTGTGTATGTCCTCCGACTCGTGTCATTTAGCCGTCACTAGAAAATGGGTTTTTCTTGTCATACAGCAGGCGGGTCGATACATTTGTTTAGATCATCCTAATAATTCAATGATTCAACAGTGACTCAGCCCAGAGGTGGCATTAAACCTTTAACAGCAGAGGGTGCTGTTGAGTTCTAGAAAGGGTTTCTGCAGAAAAGGAAGTATACAGCTCCTGCTAACAAACGTCAAATGTGCGATTAGGTTACATCCTGAATTTAGAATGTCTGTGTCTTAAAAGACAAGAGTATTTATAAACATATATTCTGAGATATTTTGAAAAGTATCTGTACGCATCTATATTTGAAATACTAAAATGTCAGGCCTAGTGCAAGTGGAAAGTGCAGCTATAGACCCAGGAAAGCGGCACTAACCAGAATCTTTGCTTTTTCTTGCTCCTCGTGGGCTTTTCCTTTCTCCATGAGGAGGGCAGGGGTCAGCTCACCCAGGCCTGGGGTTCCTGCCGTCTCTCTCTCCTTCTGAGCCAGTCTGGCCAACTGCTCCTGCACCAGAGCCTGATGACGCTCAAAGCTGAATGGGGGGGGTGATAAACACTTCATTCAACCTCAACTCTGCTAATCGTACAAGTTCTTGTTCACACAAAGAGCAACCCAGCAAGACATTTTGGTTTCTGTTGATCAACACAGATACTAATAGTTTTGGGGTGAAGCCTCAACAAGCCAATAAAGATAAAATGAATGAATACATTCATGATGATATAAAATGACTAATTATAGCATTCATGAATTGTCAAATTTAAGTAAAACATTAATATCAAATAAGGTAAGGGTTTAATAATGAAAAAAACATGAAATGCTTTATTCTACAGTACCTGCAACAACTGGTAAGTTGAACTAGAATCCATTTCTGTCACTCCCTTATTTTCTTTAACTACATACAACTACATCAGTAATAACATTTGAGGTTTGGCACGCAACAATGATTGATAATAACATAATGTCTACTCCGTCTAATACATTGTCAGGAAACAGCCTTATATTTACAGTGGATAAGAATTGTTGGACTTTCTAACAAGTAAATAGAGATTCAGGATAGTCTGTGAGCATTCTAGCAGCACAGCAACATACCTGCTGTACAGGCGGAGTAAGTCTGCACAGGGAGTGTTGACAGGTCACAAGGGATGTGTGTTTGTGTTCTAAACATTGCACATTTGTGCCTATTACATTTATCTGTCACCTCCATTGGTCATAAATTGCATGTGTCAACATAGAGGATCCAAAAGTATTATGGGACAGGATCAAATTCATTAAAAAAATACTAATAACTAACTAACGGATTCCAGAGTTATGCCAACGCTTTCCCTAAATATGGCAGGATAACAACAAAACGCACCTTGACATTTCGAGAACCTACTTTTTGCGGAATTCTTCCTGGACTTCTGTAGTAGAGGGTCCTGTTGGTTTTGGACCTGAAAATAACAGTAAAAAAGTTTAGAGTAAAAGTTATTTGAGCTACACAGTGGGACAGTTCTTTGAAACCATGTATACTCTCTAAATTGCATTTGAGTTACCAAATCACACCTGTTTATGTCTCCTTTATTATCTCTTTTCCATAATTTTACAAACGGCAAACGTTGATGAGCAATAAAATAGGTGCTGTTCTGTTCTCATCAGTCACTGTTAGAGGATGTGCTTGCTTACACAGTGGGTCCCCCAATGGGATCTCCGTGAGACAGGAAAAGGACTATTGGACTTACTTGGTGGTGGTTTGTGCGGCTTGGCGCTGTCAGTCCCCTGAGACTCCCTCATCCGCCGGAGCACATCATCTGAGAGCTGGACAGGGAAGGCAGAGTAAACAAATCTGTGCAAAAACACACGAGCCCCTTAGGCTCTTGGAAAGCATCAGTTTAAAGGCTCACAGGTTGACGAGTCCATCACCTTGCCAGCTAAAATCATCTTGAGCCACTTAATAAGCTGCAGATGTGCTGCTGCAGAGCTGGGGATGACCTCTGACCGTCCTTAATAATAAGACAAGTAACTGTCTCCTACATGGCAGGTTCACCAGCAAAACCAATTGAAAATGATGTGTTAAAAAAAACTGCCCAACTTTAAGCGTCAGCTCACATTACCTGTACACGCAAGGCCACAGTTGCCTTAAAAAACGTTAAATAGTCGTCAATCTACGCGACTCTGTTGACGTAACGTTAGCAAATTAAAACATGCTAGCAACTTAAAGCCGCTTCATTGGCTGCCTCATATGTAAGTTCACGTTATAAAGGCTCACTTAAGCTAACGTTAACTCCGCTAAACAAGGCGGTGACTAACGGTAACGCAGAGGGAGCGCGGCGGAGAGACGGTGCGCGTGTGAGCGGGTTCACCTGAGGACACGTGACCCGTCGCTCTTTCAGTGACCCTCAGACCGCCGCGAGACACCTTAGGTTACAGACGTTAGCTAACGGTAACCCACCATTAGCTCCAGTCCGCACACCCGATACGGTAAAACAGCTGTAGCTGTGGCCCTCTGGACTTGTGCGATAAGAAAACGTTACGCTCTGTAAAACGTTACCTTCACTCCTTCCATTACGGTGACCTTCTCATTCTCGTCGAGTCCGAACGAGACTTTCCTGGACGTGCTGCCGTTACCCCCCATTTTTACCAGCTGTCAGTGGCCACCTCGTTGGAGAAAAATAGCAAGAAAGCTTTTCGGGTCATGGGACGCAGAAATAAATGTGTGTGTGTGTGAGAGAGAGAGAGAGAGCGAGAGAGCGACCGGTGGCTGAAATAATCCAATGTCAAACTGCCGCTGCAGTATCCTCTCATCTCATTGGCTGGATAAAATAATTTGGACTCGTGACCCATAGACGCGTGAATTAAAGGGACGATGGGAGTTGTAGTTGAACCAGTCCAACTAATGTTGAAACGTTTAAAGACAAACACAATATAAGGAAATAAGTCTACGAGTTAAACAGTACAATGCATACAAGAGTAGAAGTCCAGGAATGTAAAGTACTGAATTGCCAAAAAACAGCTGTTGTTCAATCGCTGCAAACAAATGAGAGTCCATGGTTTATTTTGTTGGTTAAGGAATGCTTTAAAACATTGCATAAGTATGGGCAGAATGTTATACAATCGATGCACTTAAAAAGGAAACATTACAGATCATTTGCAAAATGATTTCAACATCAAAAATCTATTGAGAGAGGACTTATTATATTATAATAAGTATTATAATATTTAATAGTATTATAATATTTAATAATATTTTGCATATTGTCAATTGTATATAGTGATTCAGCAAACTCTTCTAAGTTATACAGCAGTAATCACTGGCACTTAAATTTGAACACATCATATTTCTATGAGTCAAGTACAATACTGTCATTACTTTGATACATAACAATTATGTACGATGTTGATTTAAAATGATGACATAATACATTGCTATACACCATTTGTCCTGCATCCAAATCACCACTATCTATGAATACGGCTGACTGAAATAGAGTAATCCATTCATACCAAAGATAAGACTTTTCAGGGGGAAACGTGCATATATCATATTTTCTTGGTAGGAGAAAGGAAATGTGTTGTGTATTTATGGAGGATAATATTTCAGTATTACCAAGAAATGTGAAAGAATGTTTTTCACCAGCTGAACAAAGAAAAAAAAGACACCCATAATTGGTAATAAAGGAAAATTTGTCAAGTAGCTTTCTCTCTGCACCATCCTATAATGAGCCGTCTCGGAAATACCAGGTACCTAAGCCTCTCTTAATATGTAGTTAAGATATATTTAATTACACTCTATAAATATCATGATTTGGAACCATAACATTTCGCAATATTGTTTCTGGTATAATTTGAGCACTGGAAAATCCAACCTAGGACAAATAGATATTGGCATAAAAATAAAAGCTTTGGATGAGCACCCCTTTTAAAAGCAAGCAGAGCTGAGGCACATATGCCGATATGGAATGAGTGCATGTCTAATTTGGAAAAACCAAAAAGTCCATGTTCAAATCACACACATAACAAGTCATTCTAAAAGGACTCTGAGGGTAACAAATGTGCTTTCAGTAGCAGGAATGATTCAAATGTATAAGAAATTAAAGCATAAGTCGGAAATAAATAAATGAGGAAACGAAAGTCACATAAAAAAAAACACATAACTGAGTCACAAATGCAGGTTCGCACAGGCAATTCACACTAGAGAGCATTACAGATGGATTGTGATCTTAAGGGTCAATGCCAAGCCTGTACCTAGATATTTTCTTATCATATTGCAGTGGCAAACCTCACACAATCTTTTTCGTTAGATAGTACACCAATCAAAAATTAACCAGCGCTGGTCGTTGCACTTTGTAAAGAGCCAGCCAGTTAAGCCACAAATCTAATACAGGCCAGAGGACAAAGTGGGTTTAGATGCCGTTACTCAAAGCTTTTAGTTGGAATGTACAGATGATGAGTGGCCAATAAAAGAATGTTCAACTTTAAAAGACTTTGATACTTAAAATGGGGGGGAAAAAACATAATTGTTGGGGATCGAGCAGTCGTTGCTCAATGCAGGAATGACAGAACATGAGGTGAGCCGAATCAGTAAGATCCCACTTTCACGCGCGTCGAACAAAATCCATACGGCGGCACAATGAGGGACAGCACTCATAGCAGCAGTGCACGCTGGCAACAGAGTTACAAAAGCAGAAGCTAAATCCCAGGCCTCCAGATCATTGACTCTTTAACTTATCCGGGCATCAAGACCAACATCAACAGTCCTTGGTGTCCGACTTCTTTGTTCTGCGTTTCTCTTTTTTTTTGGGCCGCTCTGCATCACACGCGCACAAAATCTCAGTCCAGCTGTATAATCTGTATAATTGTTCTTGCATTCTCCCATCTGTTTCATTCACGCATTGACAGGTCTCCAGCGGTCTGCGTCGACGCCGTTAATGCTGCTGGACCCATAGGGCCCGGAGGCAACGTCATCCAGGTACGCTCCCACCATACGAGAGCTGCCGGGACCAGAGCCGTCAATCTGGGTGGAGGAGTAGAACAGGCCCTGGTCAGTCAGCTCCTTGCGGCCAATGCTCGTGGCGACGGTCGGGGGAAGGTGGACGTCACTTTCATCCGGCTCATCCAGCTGTGACTTGTAAGAGAACAGGATCTTGGGCTCTGAACTGTGGAAAAGAAGAGAGCAGTGAACTATGGAAGAGACTGAAGTCCAACTGTTCTAAGCGCAAATGTATAAGTGTCTGTTTTGTTAAACGATTCCTTGTACAAACCCAAAGAAGCCCTTGAGGAATGTGACATAAATGAGTGGCGCGAAGGTGGAGAAGTACAGGAAGGTGGTGATGTCCACACAGCTGTTTCAGAAAACACAATAATAATAAAAAAGATGACATAATGACACAAGCAGCTTCAGTAGATACAGAAAGAGCAGGGTTTATGGCAAAAGTTAATTGCAAAACATCTGTTATGTTCCCCATCCTCCAGCCGAAACCCTCCCCCCAGGATAACAATTCATTCATCAATGGCAAGTTTAACTAAAAGAGGGTTTAAAAATATCCCCCAGGTAAACACCAAAGACATTTTTTGAAAAGCCAAACATCAATTACAAGTATGGCTTTCTTCCTCAAACATCACGATTGATTGGTATAATACTAGAGGGTCATACTGACCAGAGTCCCTCTATGATTCCAGCACATAGCAGGGCGCTGCCCAGGCCCTGCACAAGGTTCAGCAAAGACAGGATGGCGGCATACACATAGAAACTCCTCTTAGCTTGAAAAAGAGAAGAAATACAAATATTAATGGGCAGCAGAGGACCAATTCTTTCAATTAATGGAATCAGTCAGCGGTAAAGAAAAGTGCAGAACATCCTTGTACGGTTACATGGACCGCATTATACATAATCACTCATTTCATATTCTCGAATGAAATCCGTAACTTACACGGAAGAGATATCCTCTCCCTCACTGGAGTTTTAGGCAAGACCACAATCAAAGAGTACACCTAAAAAGAAAAAAAAGGATTACATCCTCAATCTATTGCTGGACATCCATTATCAGATATGAACTGTATTTCCTTCCTCATGCTGAGGAGTCACAGGTTACCAACCAGAAAGAAGAAGCAGGAGCTGGCCAACCAGAAGTGCCGTCCTCCGTGACCGTAGATGTTGAAGTCCTCAGCGGACAAGTGGCTGTCAGGATACAGGATCTCTAGTGTGCCCTGGAACATTTATTCATTTACTCACGTTGAATTCAGGATGACAACTTACCAAAATGTCCCACAGCCTCCTATCGCCAGCCGCTACCTGTGTGATGGAGTAGCCCAGCGCCAGCACAGCAGTGATAGCCAGCACTCGCTTTATACTAGATTTGCTCTCCAGGTGACCTTCACATGAATAAAGAAAGAGGCTTGAGAGAATACAAAAAAACTACACAGTTAAGATTCAAAAGGGGAAATATTAACTGGGCCTTTAAATAAACGCCTTGTGTGAAAAGGGACCGAAAAACGACACAGGTTCAGAGACACGGTAAACGAGAAATGAATCCGCCAGCGCTAACGTACCAAAAGCCAGTCCCAAAATGACGACACTGAGTTCAATCGCCAGCAGGAAGAAACGTGTGATTTCCCACAGCACCTGAAGAGACAGACAGACATGATGAGGACCCACTGCGGCAGAGCAGACCGGCTGTATCGGAACACACGCTGGCCTGAAACAGGTCAGATTATATAATCCGGTCTATGTTTTTCCTTTAACGGTGCAACCATCACAGTCAGGGAACATTAGCTTCATCATTCTGAACTCCACTGGGGATCGCACTGGTATGTGGGGAATGTCAAGCCATGTGTTTCCTTTTGGACATGAATGCCAAGCAAAGTCATGCTGAAGATCATATTAGCTCCTGTGGGTATTCAATAAAAAGGGGATATGGTGACAGCTATTTAGGTTCGGGGAAAGTACTTATGCTACAAAGCTGAAATGTGCCATTTACTACAAGGGAATAGAAATATATATTTTTTTAAACCGCCAACAAGCTCACATTTGTTTGAAAAAATGAAAGAAGCTGGACCAATTTCCCAGAGCAATTAGGTTCCATCACACATTGCGAAGCTTCTCTGGCTTTGCAATAACCAGTTTAACAGTAGACATGTACACCTTGTGATGAGTAAAGCTCACACTATGTCTCCGTTAAAATAAAGTGAATATGAAAAGAATAAAGAATAAAACAGAAATATAAAATGACTTATAACCAAACAGTCACGTGTGTTTCAAAAAACATTGCCAATGTTGAATTTACTTTACTTTGTCTATGATGGTAGCAGCGCTGGACGCACTAACGGTCATGGACACCACGGCCCGGGTGATTCCAACGGCCGCTACGACAAACACCTGGGAAATACAAAACCAAACACGTTATTTTATATACAACAATCTGTCTTTTCAGCCCAATAGACAGACAGACAGACAGAGAGAGAGCGAGAGAGAGGGCTAAGCAAGAAAGAAAGTCTTTTCACAGGGTTATTTGTCTCTGCAGCATTAACAGGTGCACTGTCCCTTCGGACATTTTTGGGATCAACACTGCGGCCAACCTAAACGATGGGCTGATAAAACCCGTATAAATAGAGTTTGCAGTGAAGCACAACAGCGAGCCCATAATATTCACTACGATTACTATGGATGTTCCACTAGTGTGTGTCATACCAGCAAGTAAAAGGTGACAAAGATGGGGCTGGAGGTTTGTCTGATCTTTGCCCGGGCTGAGGGCAGCTTCCACATCAGGAACACAAAGAAGGCCACATTGGGCACGAGCAGTAAAATGTCCCAGAACCGGACCCTAAAGACAGAGAGAGGAACGTGAGGGAGGGGGGGGGGGGGTCAGCACAGAACTTTTCGAAAAATGTTTCAACTCTTTTTAGCCAGGTTGCATTTTTCTTTTAAAAGGTCTTCAACAGTATGCGACATTTTACCTGGAGTCTCCAATGTCCTCGTACAAGACTTGTAGACACTTGGAGATGTTGGCCTCAGTGTCGGGTCGCCACGTTGGGAATGTTGATGTGTTCTCCAAGGGTGTGGGTGAAATGCTGCCATTGTATTGAGCAAAGCGAACCACAGCAGTCACTGTGGCTAGCATGGTGTCGGAACCCTGAGGGGGGGGGGGGGGGCACGAATAAATAGTCTGCTTTTATTATGGAGAAATAATGCCTCTTCGCTGCCAATCAAGGAGCAAGACGTAGCTTTGTTTAATAACCAATTTCTACACTTTACCATGCACATTATGTAACTAGTGTGTGTCGTTGAAATTTAAGTCCCAAACGAAACCTCGCGTCGATCCCCTTAGCGTCGATAGGGGGAAAAGGACGTGATACAGTAAGGTTGCATTTTTTTAACGTTAGCTATAAACAACGTTAAAAAGAGAAGAATAAATAAAAACAGCTCTTGCTGGAGTCGCGTTGAGGTGGTAACGGGCAGCTCGTTAACGATGACTTATAAATCCGCATAACAGGAATTGAACATCTGGTTTATCACAATACTTTCATTTAGCGGAGGGGGTTTCAGGCGTCGGCTAACGCTACTTACAACTTGCTAACCGCGGTCGGAGGAAGCGTCGTTTGTCAAGTTAAAAACGATCTTGTCGGAACTGCTGTCAGACAGAAAGACGGCAAAGAACGACAAAACGTAGAAGAAATCGCATTTTTTTATAAAAGCCCGCTGGGTCCCGTTGGCATCAAAACAAACGTGATACCAGTGCAAGTGCGATGATGCCGACCCGACGTAACGACAGCTTCCACTAGTACAAATACAAACATCTTACCGATTCAGTAGACTTGGATTCAGTACGGCTGCTGTGAAATGTTAAAGAAGAAAATTAAGCGTATGCTTGATACGCTGTCATACGCGGTGTAATCGATCAATAAATTGATCAGCGATAAGGGACATTGCTGTTGCTGTTTCGTTAACAATTTTCCCAGTGAGGTCAGCTGACATTCACCAAACAGGAGGGGTAAGTCTCGCGTGGTAAGTCTCGCGAGATGAAACTGTGACGTAGTTTTTGCTGTTTATGTCCACTTGACGTTAGATAGAAGAGGCAGGGTGAGGCATTTAGGTTTTCTTTTTTATATGTATTTAAGCCAAGACAAGTATTATACACATTAGAAGAGATTGTCATTTGCTTAAGATGTAATAATATCAATATGATGAACACATGATGAAGCTTGGAATAGAATACCACTTTTTTACAGAGGACATTTTGACCCTCCACAACAGGAAAGGTGCAGGTGCAAATAATTAAATTAACAATGTCTTAATTCAAGCTGCTTTGAATCATGGTTTCGTTTATGTCACTCAGTGTAACACAGGGATATCACAAAGCCCCAATTAATGTTATTTATAACACCAATGTTTTTGAAGTGTAAGGAGTTTATCAAATGGAAATAAAAAACCTAAGACACAATATCTGGCACTTTTTGGCATGTTTATTATCCCTATGTAGATTTTAGAAGCGATCATCAGTAATCCCACAAGCCTCAAACGTAAGAGGCAAAAGTGTTGTGGGTGGTCAGGTATCAAGAGACAACAAAAGACTAAGTTATCATACCAGGTCTCAAAAGTATGATTCATTTTCTGTTTCTGCATCCTATTCGTTAAGGATACATAGTTGATAGAAAAACAGTTTTGATTATGAATAAATAGTGACACGGCCTTGAGGGGTCCCTGACATCATCCTGTAGGCCAGGTGCACTGGTTCAGTCAGGTTAGCCTTAAACGTGTACACGTGAGTCTTCCCGCTGCTGGGGCTCACGTTGTAGAAGCTCAGCCTGTGGGTCTTGAAACTCAGTCTGATCTCCAGCCTGCGCGACACTGTGGTCTTCTTCAGCGGCACATCGTGACCCTGCTCAAAGGCCGTCAGCAAGTTGTTGAACCACATCAGACACCAGGAGCATCGGCTGCTTTCCAGAGCCGAGGGCAACCCGCTGCGCGCTAGCTTCCCGCTGTAGCACAAACCAACGATCCACGGGGAGCCATCGAGCTCCACCTCCCAGCAATGATCGCCTTCATGGAAGCTCTGGCTGCTGAGGACCTGGTAGAAGTTGGTGAACCTCTGGGGCGACGATGGGTAGGGCTGTTTGGCGGCGCTGAAAGTCACCGTCTTCAAGTCCCTCGAGAGGACCAGATTGGGGTGGGCTGTGTCTGGGTCAAAGGTCACCTCCGAAGGGTTGAGGGTGTTTCGAAGGGAGCGCTGGATCTCTCCAGATCTTTCCCGAAACGCGGCGCTCATTTCCTCCAGCTTGGGACAGGCGCGTGCAGAGTTGAGCTTGGATGCCACGTGGTCGTCCTCTTCCCCCACGGGCCTCGCCATCAGATCCGCCACGAGCGGCCGCAAAGTCTGAAGCTCGTCGCGAAACGCAGCCTCGTCGTCCTCAGTCAGGAGGGACTCTGCCCTGAGCATCGCTTGTCTCAGCTGCTTCGTCAGGTCGGCGGCTTGACCGACACGACCGCCTACGCTCGCCTCGCCCGGACCCAGCTCTTCTTCAATAAGCTGCATCACCTGCGCGCTGTAGCTCCGCGACAGCTCCGCTAACTGCCCTAAAAGCCGGCGCGCATTCTCTCTCAGCTGGCCGTTGGCAGTGGTCACCTCCAGCTCGCGTTGCTTCTCCTTCCTGAGCACACTCTCGGACATCTCCAACTTGAGGCCCAACTCTGTGACCTGAGAAGCCATTTGAAATTTAGGTTGGTCCATTTCACTCTTGCCCTTGCCACCGCCTTGTTGTTGACCCAACGAAAAGGAGCGCTCCGTGGATCCAGACCCGGTTTGGAAGCCGCGCTTTCCCTCACACACCGCCCGACTCGCTCCGGGCGGTTCTGTGGCCTGGTGGCTTTTTGCGTTTGATTCGTCTGTAGCAGAGTAATCGACCCTTTTGATCTTTGAAAGGTCCCCATCAGAAGGGTCCCCAGTGGAGTTGACTTTCCCAGCATTGGCTTTGTAGGTCTCTATGATGCTGCTCATTTCGAGGCTTTTCACCAAGGCGTTGGTTCCCTGGTACTCTGCCTGGCACTCAGGGCAGCTGTGTTGGTCAAGGCCTTCTCCCATGGTCTGAAGGCAGGCAAGGCAATAGATGTGACCACAGGGAAGAGAAGCTGGCTCAGAGAAGAGCTGCAAGCAGATGGGGCATGTGAGCTCTAAAGCTTCTGCATGGTCCATTTTTGGGTTCTTTCCTTCAGTCTCACTCACGGACATGGTGACACAGGCCCTAGGACGACAGACAACTCAGAGTAAGACATCAGAAATATGTATAGCTTACCATAGAATGTTGGCTGACTTATTTAACTTAATAAACTGCTTTACACCAGTATATAAGTAAACTGTCTTTAACCAATGTTAAACTGTTTTAACCGGTACTAAACTGTCTCAAACCAGAATTAAACTGGTTTAACTAGTAATCAACCGGTATTAAACCACCTTACACCAGTATTACACTTTCTTGAACCAGTATTACCTAGTTTTAACCAGCATTAGATTGGCTTACACCAGCATTAATCCCAATGAGTCCTGTATCGAATAGTAATGAATACACACCATAGCTATATGGTCAATTATATAATCTTTAGCCGTAAAGGCAATTCATATCACGTTGTGCTTAACGGTTTAGGTGTTTTCCGTTACTATTATAACGAAAACGGGATATCTAAAAAATAAATTGTGCGCCTAAAACAAATATAGAAAGCCATAACATATCCAGCAAGTGTAAAAAAAAACCTTTTAGAGTCACTTTTTAACTGAAAAGAGTCCGCTGCAGACTGAAACAACAAATAACTACAAAAATACCGAGAACGTGACGTCATGCGTCTTCGCGCAGCAATGACGCAGCACGGAACAAGCAAACTAGTCTATGGACGCGAGTGATGTGTGAAACTCAAGTAAAACTCACGGACCGAGCTGTACACGAGCGAGACGAGGTGTCAAGTCTGCCGTAAATAGAATGTGTGTATATATATATACAAACACACACACAAACACACACACACACACACACAATACAGCACCTCGGGGCGGGACAATGCGTCTCTTGAAAAGGTGAAACTTAACGTTAAGTAAGTTCAGATCACTTCGGTAACGTTAGTCCTGGTCGGGCCGGACTAACTGGTCGTTTTAGTTTCGGTTTGCAGCGAACACGCGTCTCCATGCGGCCGAACCGCTCACAGTCAGGTCAGTCACACTTCCTATACATGGGTTTACTCGTGTTGACACTATAGTTTAGATTTCCATTTATTGACTCGGCTTCCTTTACAAAACAACAATCGCGCACGCGTCACTGTTCATGGACTCATTCTCAACAACCAACCGACCTAAATATCGACCGTTGGTCACTAAAAGCGAGAAAGCAGGTGTAAAAGGCGGCCTACCCGCTGCTGCGCTGCGCTGCGTCGGGTCCTCCTGTTCAGGTGAGTGATCGAAAACGCACTGACGCAGTGATCGAGGTTCTCTATCCGCCTTTCGGAAACACTTCATCTCCCATTGGAGCACAGTGAGGTCATCCATTTTCGATATAATGTTTCAGCCTATTAATACGGAACATGTCGTTTGCCTTGTTCCTTATTGCAAAAACATGCAAATTCAGCTTTCACTAAATTGTTCGTGTTCCTGTGAACGCATATTAGTCTGCTCACATTAACCCTGGAGGACAAACAAAGATGGTTGTTGTAATTTAATTTATTTATATTTCGATACAAAGCATCTCCACACCGATGACGGAAGATGATGAAAGATAATAAATAAGTCATTATTATCGTACAAAAGGGGCAAAGGCACAGTGCCAGACTAAACCACTACTGTTCTGTTGACACTTCTCTGGAATAAGTCTTTGTCTTTGGTATTCATGTACAAACATTTCTAAACTTGGTAGGGCATTACCTGAAAAGATATGTGAAATGTGCACGCTGTAGTTTCACATTAATCTTACCATTAGTTCAACTTTGTATTGAAATCCTTAGTACCAAGAAAACTGTACACAACCAACTATTGAGTACTAATCATCTGCAGTCTTTGATTCAGCAGTAGCTTCCCAGCCAAAGGTGGTATTACTTATTTTACTTTATAACCGAGTTATAAGGCAGTTAGAAAAATCTGTTGTGCTTGACAAAAAAAAAAAGCTCAAGTGTAAAGCTCAACATTGCTCAGGGAAAACCCCAGTTTACTCACTTAAAACAAACTAAAATAACAATTAAAAAAAAAGTAAATTCTCACACCATATTTGTTTCTAGCTTTAAATATCCCCTCCCCCTCGAGGCTCCTTCGCCAACTACACACACGGCTGGTTTTACAGCGGTGGGTGGGTCTGCTGGAGTGAAATGAAACGGTCCAGGTCAACCGGAGACAACCGGCAATCGCTTTGGTATGTGCTGGATTTAGGCATCTCAAATAGGCTTTTGGTAACCTTATGAAATGAAGACAGCGTTAATTCACTTTAAACTCATAACTTGGAATGACCATGAAACATAATCACAAAAACAGTCCTAAGGCGTATCAGTCCAGCTGTGTCATGTTCAAAGTAGCACTTTTCATCAAAATATGGTTTCAACAGTCATAGTTCGCAGCAAGACTATAAAGTACTGCATGTTGTGTACACATATTTTTTAAAACGTTGATTATGACTTAATTTGTTCCAGTCTGTTCCAGGCAAAAATCCATTCAACCCCCCCTACGAAGGAGAATACAAAGAATGTACATGTGCATGCTTGCTTTAAAACATGTGTGTGTGTGTGTGTGTGTGTCTATAATAGTGTTCCCAGGTCGAGTTCCGGCAGAGGCTCCTTCCAAAAGGAGAAGCTGCTGTACTCAGGACAGTCCAGAGCAGAGGACGTGCTGCTGCCCCCGACCGAGAGCATGGGGAAGAAATGTTCCACCAACTCACTGAGGTGGCTGTACCTGCAAAGCCCACACAGAGGGTGAAATTTCTTCATTAATAATCATGCACGTATGTGAAAGTTATAAACTGTGTTGATATCTGCTTAGTGACAGTGTAATGTGTACAAAAATAAAAATTGCTGAATTGAAATAAACGTAATTTCTGCCTTCTGTCGCACACTTACGAAGACTTGATGACTTTACTCCTCTCCTGGATGAGCTCTCCTTTGGGGTTGACGGTAAATAACCTGGTATCAGGCACGCCTACCTGCTTATAAGCAAAGGCATCCTGCAAAAAAACAAAACAGTGCAGTTACACACACACACCTTTGCTGTATCTATGTGCACAAGGCAGTGGCGGTTTTAGTACGGATAAATCATTAGCTCAATGTTATATTTTGTTCTCACGCTTTGACTCCACACTTCATTACCAACTGCTGGAGTATGTTACAGGACGTGCTTGTTCAAAATAGTGACTTCAAAACATCTAAAAACACACGGGTCTCTCCTGTAAATGCAACTTAGCACCTGGAAAACCTTGACTGACAACAGACGTGTTGCTGACGCTTAGTGGTAAAGCGACCAAGAGCCTTCCTGCAGTGTTGCTTACGTTGGTCCTGTTGCCGAATGCCGCGTAGAAAGGCTTTCTCTGTGGGTTGAACAGGTCCTTGATGTCACTGAGGCAGGCAATTTTAAACACCTCCGGCTTCTTCTCAATAACCTCTCTGCACAGGTCAGGAGAGACAGTTCATGGTCAAAGGTTTGGTGTTTGTCTTCTTGCATTCGTTTAGAAAGTTCACAGTGTAAAAGCAGAGTAGCTCTCGCATGTGTAGAGGATTTGCCACTAGAGGTCAGAAGGACATTACATTCATTTTCAAACTTCAAAAAAATTGAGCTATAAGACATTTCACACGCATTTCCTACATTCTGTTAATTCAATTTTACTGCTAAGCAATAGTGTACGATTAGGTCCCTATCTGGAAAGTAGTTCCTCAGCAGGGTGGATCTGTTACCTGTGTAGTGCTGAAAAGAGGCTGCTGGGAGCCAACAGCACAGGGCCTTGAGGGAGGACGATGCCTTTGTCATTCACCCACTGAAGGTAGTCCTTAGTGATGGCAGCCATACCTATGGCCCGCGCTGAACAATACAGGAACTTATAGCCATTTCTGCAAAGACAGGAATGACATTTGTAGCATTTGAGTTGAAAAAACCCCCAACAAATATGTGTTTTCCACTTGTGCTTGCAATTACACGAAATCTATAGCATTAATCTCCAGAACACTTTCAACCAAAAGAGTTGTGCTGCATCCTGTTTCCTCGCAAGATTAGAAGATTCAATCTTTTTTCAATTAACTGAACCGCTGAGATCGTTTCAAAAGCCCAACACAAGTCACCAGAAAATGTGCAAACAAAACAGGCAAACATCTGGCGACGCATATTAGACTCTGCTTCAACTAGAAAGACATCACAATGATGTCCTTCTAGTTGAAGCATTTCATCCGTTTTTGCCTGCGAGTAATGCTGTGAAGGTTCAGCAAGACACACAAGCTGTTCAAAGAAAGTGTTGTATGCCCTTTCCCAAAGAAGTGACTTCACATACTGGTGTATTTTGTGGTAGAGTTTGGCGATGCCTTTGTGTGTCCAGTCTTTTCCAAACTGAGGTAGAATATGACCCAGAGCATCAGACCTGCAGGGGACAGACAGCAAAGACCACTCTTCATATCTTATGGTAATCAGGTTCTAGGGATCGCTTCATATCCAAATGCCCACTGGGCCTTTTGTACACCACAGCATGCGAGGAGAGGCGGTTGCTTTTACTTCGTGATGGTCCCGTCAATGTCCGATATGATGACGTGATCGTCCCAGTTCCACAGGTAGATGGCAGCCTCACAGCGGCAGGTGCCTTGGTACTGCGTGGTCACACTGAAAACCACTTTGTTGGCTCCTTCACGCAGGTTTAAGTGCTCCTTGTCATGAGAAAAGAGAGTCAGCTCGGCGTCGTGCGGACGATGTCGTCATCCTTAGCATGCATTGGACAACTGAGGGGCTGCTTTTTAAAATATTTTTTTATATGTGTGTGTGTGTGTGTCTTACGATCTGCTTGGAGGTCAGACGCAGTGATTTGCGGTAAATCTGGGTGATACACTGAGTGACGTTCAAGGTTTCCGTTGAAAGGCTGGAAGGAATCATGGCTTTGCGCCCAAGGCCTGCCGCCTCATCGCTTTCAATGTCATCCAGAGTGCCTCTGGAGAAACAAAAGCACTTTGTGTCAGTTATATTTCTCCGTCTGCTGCCTCATCGCTGTCCATCTCTGGAGAACCAACTCAAATCTAACGGCATTTTGTGTCAGAGCTATATTTCACTGTAGATTTATTGATAATAATTGATCACTCACAAATACAATTAAATAATTAATTTAGTGATTTATACAAGCAAAAACATGGTCTTAATCATTGATTTATTTTCAGAAATCTTGAACGTTTTTGAGCATATTTATTGAATAATGTAATACAGAGAGAAGGCTTTGGCACTCTCTGATGGCGCAAAGGTTAAACTACACTAGCAAGAGTTTGAAAAAAGAATAATGCACATCTTTATTTTATTCCATTATTTATTTTTTAACCAATCAGATTTATTAGGATTTGTTGTGACAAAACGTCCAACCAAGTACAAGCAAGTAACAAATACTTTGCAGAGAGTTCTACACCTGTGACTGGTCACCCTGGGCTGATGTGCGTTTTCTTTTTATTGTGTCAACAATTTTTCAGCAGTTGTGACACAACTCCCAATACAATTGTTTGTAGGTTTGTACATTTGTAGGGGTAAAAAAATGGAGCTCAAATTAGTCTCCTGCTGCTTGTGGTGAGCTACAAACAGATGTTACTATGTTCTATGGCTTCAAGGCTTTGGCTCATTTACACAGATGTTCCATTAAGTTGATTAATGCAAAAGCAAATGAACTGAATAAAGATGATACAACATGTGCCGGCAGTCAGCATATTATTGTTTGCAGCAATAAGTGTGAATGTCCTTAAGTGCACTGGAACACTAGAGAGAACAGCTGTGGCTCAGCGGGGCAGGACTCCATCTGAAGTACGGCATGTGTGCGGGTTATTAACTTGTGTGAAATATATTCCCAGTGAGTTGACTTACTTGATTGTGGACATATCACTCGCCAGCGACTCCTCCTGCTCCCCCTTTGAGGTCTTTTGCTAAAAACAAGCAGATTATATTATCAGTAACATGCCATGGGGTTTTTTTTTTTTTTTTTTTTTTTTTTTTACTTAACAGACCTTCTCCCCGACCCATCACTTCCATCTCTACCACAATTATTATTCTCAAACCAACCCCAGTTAAATTTCTGGATAGTACTGTATGTAACCAAAGGCCAAATGGCATGCAGGCACTCCGTCACTACTTGATAAATAAGAATGAACCTGGTTTGTGTCCATGTCTCGTTTCCTCCAGGAGAACCACCAGCGTCCAGACTTTTTAGGCATCTTGTCCTTCACCAGCTGATCTATCGTACTCTATTGGACGCACAAACGCACACAAAACGAGGCAACGCTTATGGAAATCCGATCATCGGATTCACAGGCCAACCACCATCTCATCAGTCTCCTGCTGTTAACTTTACAATCAAAACCATCGATTAAGTAAGTTGCTAATTTATGTTTGCAACTGGAAATGAAGAAAGCATTTGGGCCGGTGCAGAACCAAAACAATACCTTCGGTAGGCTTTTCTGGAATGTTGTCATGGACAAGACCATCGGAGCAGCCACTGCCCAGTTGTAATAGCTGTGAAAACGAAGTAAATGAAAGCCGACTGATGAACAATCATGGAAACTAAATTAAATCTTTAAAATGAACACGCGACAACATCCTCCTAAATAAATACATATATGAACACAGACAACTCATTTTTCATACAAATTGGAAATTGTAGAACAAGTGAACAGGTAAATATCAAATTGCTAATCTCACTTGGAGTTGATGCAGATCACAAGACTCGGATCCTCGATGATTCCTGGATTGTTGGTAAAATCCTGGTAGGTCACAATGTGCTGCATAAACTTTTCTAGATGAACGAAGAGATGCAACGGATGTTACTCCACTATGAGAACACACCCATCGCTATGTATTCCCGCACCCATCGCACACGCACGCACACTCCCACTTGCCTTTTGTGATTTGGCTGGTGTCCCCCTCCTGTCCGCAGAGGGACATGCTGATGTCCATGTTGTAGGAGGTGGAATCTGACAGGTACTCCGTCCCGCTGTCCATGGCCCCGGTGCCCACCGACTGAGGCGACTGGCTCCCGGAGCAGGAGCCCTGCTCCGCCCCCTGCTGGGACGCCCCCTCAACCTCACTGCAAGGGGGTGGGGGGGGGGGGGGGGTCACAGACACGCCATTATGCACCAATAAAAGGCAACGTTTCATTGAGAGCAGAGCATGGTTATTGGCTTAGAGAGTGGCTTTTCATGGAGATTAAACACTGTGGTAATTTGATCAGCAACATTTTTGTTTCTTAATTGGAGAAGGGGATTTTGTATGGTGATTCTTTTCACCTCTTGGGGAAGTAGAGAGCAGCCACGTCAGGCTCCAATGTGGTCAGATCATCCAAGTAGATACCAGTTGGTCCCAGATGGTGATTGCGCTTTCCTGCAACAAAATGACACGTGAACACACAAGAAGTGAAACATAGACATGAACTGAGTCATTTTAACGGCAACGTAGCAAACTTAAAACAAATCAGAGGGTTTAGAAAAACAATGCGTCACCTTTCTTCTTGTCATGTTGTTCCACTTTGAAGGCAGTCTCAGGAGAGTTTGCTTTGTTGGTCGGGGAGCCTCCTGCTGACCCGTCAGCACCTGCAGGTCCACCCTCCTCCTCCGCGCCCTCAGCGCAGGGATCTATCCCGCTGTCCCCCTCGCTGACAGGGGCACTCGTGGAAACCTCTTCACCCGATGGGGCACCCTGCGGTTGTGGATTTGACATCGCTGTAATATCGAGAGTCGATGCATCGACGGTGCAGTCCTCGCTCTCTTTTAGGAGTTGTATTTGTGCCTCGCTTGGTTCGGTCACACCGTCAGTCACGTGGGCAATGTGATCCACACGGATTGTGCTCTCTTTCCTGGCAAGAGGATCTGTGCCATTTCTAAGACCAGCAGAGGAATCTCTCTTCTCCTCTTTTTGGAATGTGGATTCTGGTTGCTGTGTCACGCTCAGCCCCTCGGGGTCAGAAAGTGCAATGGGACAGTTTTTCTCCCCAGATAAAGGATGGGTTTGCCTTGCGTGGCCACACGGGTCTAAGGACTGAGTCCTGGGCTGTGGCCTGACCACTGTCACACCGCCCACTCTGCCACAGCTGATCACAGGCTCATAGCCCTCGTCAAACGAGTCCTGTCTCTCAATGGTGCGGAAATGACAGCTGCCGGAAGGGGAGATGAGCTGCTGCTGCTCCACTGGCGTCCTCTCAGATTGGCACAGCTGTTTAGAAGCAAATTGAGGAAGTGTGTCAGCATGATCATCTAAAATCGACAACATTACCAGTAGAAGCACATATGCGTGTGTTTCTGTGTGAGTGTGTGGCCATACCATGGGAAAACCTCCCCAGTTCCACTGCATCTGAGGCCCAGAGGACTCTTGGGGTTTAACCAGAAGCTCCGAGTCGCTCTTGGGAGAGGACGACCGGCTGTAGAAGACACTGTGGTGAAGAAGAAAGACCAAACAGGGAGTTAAAGAGCAGCAGTCAATAAACCAGTTAAATCAGTCAGACTTTGATTCTGTTCTGACCAAAACAGTTTCTCAACGTTTCCACAGCGAAGCGGCTCAATGTAAGCAAATCAATCAACACATTCTTCTTAAAGATGAACCTTCCTCACCTCTCCAAGGGCGACTGCTCTCCATCTGAGTGAGGATGAGGAGTGTCTCTGGTCTGCATGGCCCCCACCTCTTCACTTGGCTCCTCAGACAGCGAGTAGTACACCGATTTACTTTAACATATGCAAGAAGACACATGTAAACTCCCGTGTTACGCTGAACTATAACAATCCCATGGAGTATTTGGTACAGACCGAGGGGCAGAAATACTATGCCGCCTTCACCAAAATATAACAATGTCAGCAAATAATTGCCGGTAAAGCCCCCCCCCCCCTCCTTCCTTTAATCACTGACCTGATATGCAGCGCCGTGGCGGCCTCCTCCTTAAGAGGACTCTCCTGCCCAGCCGGATCTCTTTCTCTCTCGTCCGACGAGGAGCTGGCCTCGTCCCTCAGGTGAGTATCAGAGCGGATGCGCTTGCGACGGCGTTTCTTCCTTCGGGCGCCAGACCCGGCGACGGCGGATCCCTCGGGGATCTCCTCCATCTCCTCCGGGTTCTCATGAGGGATCGGGGAGGTGCACAGGTGGGCTGGGACCTGAAACAGAGGGGTTTACCATGGGGAGTTAAAGACAACAAACTGTTGAGAAAGAGCCGATGGCCATCGAATGTCGGTCATCTCACCTGCTTGTTTTCATTTTGCTCCACAAAAAAAGCTTCCCCATTGTCCCCCAGCTTCATGTGCAGGTCGACTGATTCGCCATTTATCTCAATGTCCACCTAAACACAAAAAGGCATGCACGTTGGTGTTGAAGGAAAAAAGCAGAGGGATACAGAAGCAGCACACCTGTAGTCAAAAGGAATGAAACGAGACTAGAGATAGAACTGACAATCTTCTCCTTGGAGCGCAGCACACCCAGCTTGCCGAAGCGGACGTGAAAGGGAGAACACTGGAAGGATCCGTCGGGCTGCCGCACCACAATGACATCGATCCCCCCGGTGAGCGTGGCCGGGTTGAGGCCCCGGTAAAGCTCCTTCACCGTCACAAACACCGTCTCCGCAAACTGGCCCACAATATTCATGGTTTGGGACTGGAAGCAAAACAACAACAAAAACAGGAAGTGAGAAGAGTGAGGGTTTCCATGGAGGAGGAAGCACAAGTGTCTGCGTTTAGCTCTTTCTTTTGTCTGCAGTTTCTCACAATGTCCGCACCCAACAGCACCGCCTTCAATTAACAGTTAAAATTGCTATCAACGAATTATAACCACCAATCAGCTGAAATAAAAAAAGCATGTGACCTTAAAAAAACACAAAAAGCACGTGCTGCATCTAGTGTTAAAATACTTCACATAGTGCAAGTTCTTGCGTTGCTTAACTTTACATTTCACAAGATTTATGCGTTTAAGGCAAAGTTCAAACCTGTACACACTGAAGGTGTCTCTTGAATGACTGCAACAGAGGCATTTCCAATGCGTTGACTAAATTATATTGACCTTTGGAATTGGATCTCTGTGGTGTTTAATGGGTTAGTGTGGATTGCCAGGGGGGAGATTCAACAAAGAAACTTACTGTTTATGGAAGTAAATCTGTGCCATCGGGGGTTGAAATAAAAAGTTGATTGAATTTCTAGCACTGAATATTTATGCATTGAAATTATGTGCCTGAATGTTTTTCAACATTAAAACACCGCAAAAAAATTCAACCTAAAAAAAAAAAAGTGTTGAAATATTCGAAATGGAGGCTACAATATTCAACCCCAAAAAATTCAACCTTGGCACACCAACACCTGGAGGTTACAAAATTCAACCCAAATAAATTCAACCTTGGCACACCAACATCCGGGACACTAAGGAAGAGCAATAGATTCTAGATTCAAGATCAGGAGCGTGCGTCAAGCTAAAGGAGCGAGCACCCAAAACACCTTCGGCTTTGGATTGTAAACATGTCCAATAATAACGGGGCTTTAACTCTTCTTTATGCCATCAGTGTGGCAACGTATGAAGAAATACATAAAAGAACATATAATGTTCACCCTAAACCAAAACGTTTGCTTGCCACTGACGATATACAACTCTATTAAAATATCCAAATCAACTAAATTCCCTTAAGCTCGGTTGGCCGAGGGGGTAGCACAGCCGCTCTGTGGCACCACGTTATTTTGCGCGACACGGTTCGAATCCCGGTTGTGGCGGAGTTTTAATAAATGTTCTTTTATGTATTTCTTCATACGTGGCAGTGACGTAGTGCTCACTTATACAATCGTAATCGCTGCAATGGATATGGGATGCATTTTTGAACATTTTCAGAACAATATGTTTGCAAATGTGTGACGACTCAAGTGACGGAGGCAGACAACACCTGCCTGCCGGGGGAAAACAAACACCCACCCGTAGCCAAACCAGTAGTTCAAAAACCAGTAGGCACGTAACACCGTCACTGAAAAATGGGTTCTCGTTTCAGACTTTACGAGCAAATACAGGATCCCTTTGAGATAAATTCTAAAGCCTCGCATTAAGACGTACATCCCTTTATGTAAGACTCTGCGCTACTTGCAGGTTGCTGTGTTGTGCCAGATCCTCAATAAAGTTTACCCATGGTCATGAAGACTCATTTAACGTTACATGGACTTTGAATGTCGATTAATACCCAACTGAGATCGGCTTGTGCCGCTGTGAAAAGGGATCCTTTCACCGACGCTACTGCGGTTATTCCTGCATGTCCTGTCGGGTTTATGCGTCTGCACGCTCCGCTAAAGCCGCTGCCCCCCCACTACGATACAGCGGCTCATGTGCCTCTTCAAGCGCGTTCCTGGTTTTAAAACTCCGCCAATCACTCCTAACAGCTTGTCCAAGGATCTCAGCATTATTAAATGAATTCAAAACTAGAAGAAGAGGCGTATTGTGAGCGGCTGTACGCTTTCGTTCAACTTCCGCTTAGTTCATGTCCAACACAGTCTGTTAATGTACAAATGTCAGCTGTCTATTACGGAATCTTACAGACACAAACCACACTGATGACATGAAGAAGAGTTAAAGCCCCGTTATTATTGGACATGTTTACAATCCAAAGCCGAAGGTGTTTTGGGTGCTCGCTCCTTTAGCTTGACGCACGCTCCTGATCTTGAATCTAGAATCTATTGCTCTTCCTTAGTGTCCCGGATGTTGGTGTGCCAAGGTTGAATTTATTTGGGTTGAATTTTGTAACCTCCGGATGTTGGTGTGCCAAGGTTGAATTTTTTGGGGTTGAATATTGTAGCCTCCATTTCAAATATTTCAACATTTTTTTTTTTAGGTTGAATTTTTTTGTGGTGTTTTAATGTTGAAAAACATTCAGGTACATAATTTCAATGCATAAATATTCAGTGCTAGAAATTCAATCAACTTTTTATTTCAACCCCCGATGGCACAGATTTACTTCCATACTGTTTGTCACCATAAGACAACCTACTGAAGCCATTATCTTGGCCTGACATGACGATCCTGAGAAAAGGGTTCACGACACACCGTATATAACTAATGCCGGTCCATGAGTAAAGGACAAAAAGACGCTCATTTACCTAAATGAGTTCATCAGTTAGGCTGAATAAAGGATCAATGCCATTCCTCCTATTGGATACAGATACACAGCACATGTCTGATAACAAGAAGCTTCTGTAAGTCAAGAAGTCAAACTTTGCCAAAGGCTGCTGAAAACATCACATCTGGTCCCCATTGAATCCGTACTAACTTTGCTTCTGAGGGATTAAGAAACAACTTCTTATCCCAAGTGTCCGTACGAGCCCCAAATCTTACCTTACGGTGCACGCAGGAGGTAAATATGACCATGAAATCATCGAGCTTACGTTTTATGATTAAACAAAGAATAAAAAGACACATGGGATAGCAAGAAATAGCAATTCCATTAATTGAAGAAAAAAAAATCTACCTACCGGTTTGGTCTTTGTTAAAACAATTTGGTATCAAAAGTAATCACACTCAACCGAGACTCATGTTATGTTCTTTACAAACCACCAAAACAATGACTCACACTGCTTTACAGCATCATCCATCCAAAGTCCACATCACCAAACCCACGTCTTACCCACAGTGAAGGGTGCAGGTGTTCCCCTGACCTCCCTTCTGCCATACAGCACCACTATGAAGGCTCTTCCCACCACTGGAACTCAGGGGCAGCCTCAAAACACTTGATGTCCATTTTCCCACCACCGGAACTCGTCAACTGCATTCCCCAGAACGCTCGGCTGACTCCCACCTCCCCAAATCTCTCCGTGGATCTGTGGCTACATTTCGTTAGCTTTGACACCCGAGACGCAGCTTCGGAAGAGTGT
Organism: Pungitius pungitius; assembly: GCF_949316345.1. Classification (NCBI taxonomy): domain Eukaryota; kingdom Metazoa; phylum Chordata; class Actinopteri; order Perciformes; family Gasterosteidae; genus Pungitius; species Pungitius pungitius. The sequence continues at coordinate 17,147,231 of NC_084907.1, read as the reverse complement.
AGAGGCGAACTGCTGAGCTGAATCTGGACGCTCCACTCGAACCTGGTGGGGATGCGAGATGACGACGCTTTAGTCCTGTCGGCTCTGAGCTGGGAACCAAAATGAAGCAATCCCACGGATATCCAGCCAAACACACACCGATGCTACCGCTTTGTCACGCAATTTCCCAAGCACATACACCACCAGCCCCCCCCCTCTCTGCTGTCACACCGGGTTCACACTTCCCCACTTGCATCGCACATGACAGCCAGACCAGCAGTTTCTGAAAGGCTCGGACAGGCTATTCAAACCCGCTTGGCCTAAAAAACGCACACGCACAAACTTATCGACCGCACAGTTTCTGGGCTCGACCAGAGCTCTCTGGGCCATCAAAGACGAGGGGGACGCCCCAGCAGTGGTGCTCTGTCCACGCGGGAAATTGGAATCCAAACTGATGACGAAGTCACGAAGGCTGCACATAAAACATTGTAGTCATGTTTAATGTGTAGATTCCTCCTTCTTTCCATTAACTGATGGAGGAACAATAATAACGATCCTGCATTCCAGAGTGTCCTTTTTTTGTCTGAACTAGAGTCAAAATATGGAATTAGAAGAATTTCTATATAAAGGGTCTGATGGTGTAAAAAGGAAAAGTATGACTCATTTTGCTCAAATGCCTTAACAATTAATCAAATACGAAAAACTGGGTAATGGGTAATCTCAGCACGGCTGCAGACTACAATGCCACTTTTAGCCAAAGTTAATACAAATCCATGCGTGAGGATGTTTGACCTTTGCCTCTAAGGAGGCACAGACAGAGGTCACTTCACTCCAACGCCATGTCTGACCACTGTTTCAATGGAGACGTCTGACCACTGTTTCAATGGAGACGTCTGACCACTGTTTCAATGGAGACGTCACATTTGATGATGACTTATGAGTCGGCCCCTCATTTAGTGGAAGCCTCTTAAAGGCGGCAGTTTTTCTACTGGATTTTCAAAACATGTGAAATAATAATTTAAAAGACACCGCAATACGCAACTAACAACCCACAAACGCAAACAACTTCCGCAAAGGCTTTGCGTGTCACCATGTCCCGTGTTAGCGAAGGAAACTAAACTCGCAACGACCACAGACGTGCCGGGTGATTCCCGTTTGGGAAGCAGAGGCCCGTGCTGGTCGTGACGGAGCCACGTAGTCAGCCCTCAGGACCCCACGGAGAATGCGTGTCACGGGAACTCAGCGGTGAAACGTCGACACTTGTTTCGAACGATGTGTGAAGTACGACAAGTGAAAATAAACCTTAAAAACCGGACACAAGTCTCAACAGTTAACATCTCCCACGTATGTAAAGGACGTCACAGACAGTTTATGCTTTCTGCGCTGAGGGCGAGAGTTTAGAGAGCGGATTACCTTTCGGGTCGCTTTTCAGAATGAGGGCATAATAGCCATCATCGAATCTTCCTAGTGAACTGCGCATGCGCGCAGCACAAGTCAAACCCTCAAACAACCAATGGGAAAGCTCGAAACAAAAACATGTCCCGCCTCCAACGTCAATATGTCAACAATGCGTTCACTAAAGCGTACTTGTACTTATTTAGTTGTTTGCCGGTGTAGCATAAAATACGGAATAAAGAAGTAATCATTTCATTTGACAAACGTTGATTTTGCCTGCACTATTTCTGGGAACAGAGCATCAAACAAGTGAGTTAAATAGGCTAACTTCTGTTGTCTTTGGCCAGCTGACAACTTCTACTTCCACATCATTTAGTTTTACATTCAATTCATCTCCAGATTATATTATGAAGTTTGTGTAAGATATTAGAGGAGAGTAAAATAAACGGGGGGATGTTGCGGAGATGAATGTAGCCTCAAACTTCTTGTGGCAGCTGCAAACTAACCACCCCGTCAACCGGTGGTGATGACAGTGCTGCTTTCGTCATTTGAATTGGGACACTTTGTATTCGTTTGTAAATGTTAGGTAGCCTGAAGAGTATTGATTTTCCTGTCAGTGGTTTGCAGTGAACCTTCCTCCTGGCAAGAGCATCTGCGTCACAGATCAATTGGATAATTGGACTGTTCCATTCTGCAACAGCAGGAGGGGCGCAGTCAGGCGCCTCCACATCGACACCACAGAGGAGGGATGTCTTCACCCCCTGCAATTAGCTGTGGCCTGGTCAGCATTGTATACACCTGCAGTTGGGAGGTATGTCAAGAGTGTCTCTTTTCAGTAGAACACTCTCTATGTTCTTTTAGAACAATTATGTTGTGTTTCTTTAGTTATTCTGTTTTATTTTGTTACCAACTCTAATTTGTAAATGTCTTGGGTGAATAAAGTTCCTACTTTTCCCACTTTTTTGCAAACAGGTGTCCTTCTACAAAAGAAATCTATTTAATTAAATATTTCAACCAGGCTAGTGGTAGAGGACCTGGTGGTATATAGGAGCTTCTGATGCAATGGTGCCAAAGAGCAGACACAATACAGACACAATTTTGTTAAACAAAAAATACATGGGTGTAAAGTTTTTTTCTTAATACCTGTCCCACAGTTGAAGTGCATTATCAGACTAACACAGTACAGACATAGAAATACATTCTTTACCATTTCTGAAACACTACTCGCTGAAATTGTAGTATTTGCATATCCACCATATGTGTGCATCACAATTTCAGCAGCCGGACCACGGGTGCCCCAAATTATTTAACTTTTCTTCATCATCATCATCATACATTCACAGGTTCTCAATATTTCAGAAATTGTAGCTAGCGTTGCCCAGCAGAGGGCATCACTGTACCTGCACACAGCCTCAACTGAGACGGCTCCTATCTATGCACCCTCTGTATCTATTTTCAACTAAATTAACTAATTATTCACTCTCACTATTCTAAATCCATATCAAAAAGTTGGTATGCTGCCTTTCTCGAATGAAAAAGATGATTTTTCCATTTTAGAGATAAAAATGTTTATAGATGTATTTATTCTTAGAATGCACACATGGTCTGGTAGGGCTATGAAGACGATTGTAAATAACATTTTCAATGCTCAGAAGGCTGGGCACTTGTATCAAAGAACCTCACAGCAATATTGAAATACTAAATAGTAATTTACAATTGAATAAAAACACATTGTAATGTATATTGTTTCATTTGCAATAGAGGTAAACATCAGACCCCAAAAATATTCTACTCTTGCGCTTACATTATGCACTAACCAATTAAGGAGATGAATATTCCACACATTAATTAATTCTCTCAAGAAGCATTTTAGGATTTTTCTTAACAGACATTTTCATGTACAGTGGATTTGTGTTTTAAGTATGACATAATTTAAGGTGTTTCCCTTCACGTTCGGGGGCCCCGGCGATGTCAAGCCCAACTGCCTATTTAAGGAGAGCAACAGCCCCACAACAGAAACACTGGCTTTCAAAACAGCTCTGCATCTTCTCACGACTCTCTTCCACATGTTTCCATACCACAGCACACAGAGCCTCCTCTAAATGTGTGGGCCCTTTTCTCTAAATAAGGCAGCCTTATCGTAGTTCCTGTCATTTCTGCCTTTCTCCCAAACATCCCGAGCAGCGTCTGTCCGTGGCAGTAGCGGGCTGCGGCCTGCGCATTCTTTTGCCTTGTATGGAGAAACAGCCTTGTGTGAGATGTCTTTGTGTGGGACATGCCATGCTCCTCATTGGCCGGGACAGAAAGGGGAGGGACCCACCGGCAGTCTGATTCTTTAAACAAACTTTTCAGTAGGACTGCCTGCTTCCCCTTCGCACTGCTCTGTTGGTGACAGACAAAAAGGAGTTTGACAGGACTTCCAGATATTTCTACCTGAAGCCAAGGTGAGAAAAAAGTGCTGATTTAACAACCGGGGTTGCACATTACCATGCGAACACGTTGTCAGAGGACTGAATGTGTAAGAGCCCATTGGTACAATGCTTAACTATCAGGGCTGCAAGTGAGGTAGAGGATAGAGAGGTTCATTGGCTCTTTGATCAAGTTACCGGATAAGTTTACAATAATGCTTTGGCGATCAGCCAGATGAGAGACGTGTATTTCCCCTTAGAACTGTGTGCGTGTTTGTACGCAGTGTGTAAATGCCCTGTACACCACTGTGGTGTACTCCTGTCTCATCACTGCGGCACAGACCGAGGAATGTCTGAACGCAGGTGACCCATTTAGATCACACACACACACACAGCCACCTCCTGAAGTTGTCTTTTAAATAGGCAATGAGAGCTTTAACTTCCACAGCACTCTCTGTTTGTTTTGGGAATTCCAATTTCAGTCATCACTTTGGCAGCGGTGACCTGCGGGGCCTGGAGTTGGCGTGCAGGGTGACGGCCTGGCTGTTTGGTGATACCAAAGCGTGTGTGTGAGTGTGTGTGCTCTCGCTGGCTGAAGGGACAGAGAAGCCTTGTGGTCCGACTGGATTAAAGGGTTCACAGAGGAGCCGTGGTGGACCGAGAACAAATCCAATTGAGAAACGTCAGCCGAACGCTGATGTCGCCGAAGTCCCAAAACGATTTGTTCGTGGTCCTCTTTTTGTGAATCGTCGTTGAATCAACTCTGCAGAATGCAGAGGATTTAAGCAGTTGTTAAAGGCACCTGGAGAGTTGGTTGTTCAATAATCGGTCAAATAATCTATTGTATTGCTTGAAGAAGACAATCTGCCTCTCCAGTAAACATTACCCCTCTGTTCTGAATCCGTGTGGCCGAACAAGAGACTGTGAAAATCCTCTGTTCCCAGGAACCTTTTAAATTGTGGATGCTGTTTTGTTTCCAGCTTCCTCTGCGACTGTTAAATGGAGAATGGCAAGGCTTTGGGCCAACAGCACACACCTTCCAGATTTCTTCATTTTTCTGGCACATGGCGGGACACAAACAGCCAAACGGTAGTCAATTGAAAGGAGAGACTGATCCAACATCTGTCTGCAGTGTGAGACCATGAGGTGTAAAAAGACTGTCCATGTTTTAGTATTGAGAGCAAGTATATGAATTTCCTTTCCTACCTTTTTAATACTTGGAACCCAAACACCACCAATCCACTTATGGAGTTAAAACATTTCATGCAAATGTATCTTTGGAGATTAGAAAGGTCTGGACAGACCCGGCTGGTCATTGATTTGCATTGACAATAAACGTTATGATACTGCCCTAGTGACACAGACTTCATTTGTGTAGAGCGCAAGAAAGGACACGTCTCTATACTCGGAACTATTTAAGATGAATTGATAGTCAAAGCTGCTCCACGCTGCCTTCACTTATTTTTCTGAGTGGGATTATGCAAGAAGGACAGGTGACACTGCAATGTAGGACTCCTCTAGCCCATTAAATAGAAGACCGTGTCCTTGAAAACGGATGCTTGGTGAATATAGTACAGGAAAGGGCGATTTTATTCATGATGGATCACACTGCTGTTCAGCCTTACTATAATGTGCTACGAAATACACGGATGTAGAGATTAACCCCTAACATACAAATATGTTCAAATGTTGCTCCCCAGAATAATTTTTTGAATTTGTAGTACATATGAGGTTTAGTTTATTCCAATACAGACAATAGATGGCATTTTATATCAACTGTTTATAGATTGGAAGGGTTTCCGTTGCCACCATCTTGCTAATGTATGAGAGGAAGTGACTTGTCTGGATATGATGCCTAAACACTTTGGGATTGCTATGGCTGCTGATGTATTGATGTTTTTTTTTTTTTTTTTTTTTCAAGGTGTAAATTGAAAGCTTGGAAACCAAACTCGGCGTGTCAGCGAAGGGTGCGCAATCACACACGCCCTGAATAAATAACCTCCACCTCAGCACCTCTCCGGGGCATGACAACGTGCCTCGTATGCGACTAATCAGCCACATTCACCTGCTCCCTCCCACTCGTCCGTCTGTCCTTTGTTTCCCACTCAGTGCAGCACAAACAGACATGAACGCGGGACGAGTCCTTGCAGACCTGTACACGAGTGACGGGTCTAATTCGGGAAGGATCTGAAGTTAGCTGCAGTGTGCACAGTGGAGACATGTCACTTTCACATCTGTCACTGTACCCGACATCCAGCGATAGTGTGATTCTCTCCAGAGGAAGCTGGATAAAAACAGGCTCCTGCTTGGGGGCAAAGAGGCGATAGAAGTTTTTAAAAGAGCCACATGCAGATGTCAGATCTGTGAAATGGGTTCAACTCGTCTTTTTCAAATGGATGCTGAACTCTGCAATACAGCCAAGCCATGTTGCCCCTGATGCTGAAGCATTATTGCAATCTAATTCACGGGTCTCTTTTTTTTCTTCTTTTTTTTCTTTTTTTTTTACGTGCACAGGCCCAGAAACCGCAGCCGCCATGTCGAGCAAGCGCGCCAAGGGAAAGACCACCAAGAAGCGTCCCCAGAGGGCCACCTCCAACGTCTTCGCCATGTTCGACCAGTCTCAGATCCAAGAGTTCAAAGAGGCGTTCAACATGATCGACCAGAACCGAGACGGTTTCATCGACAAGGAGGATCTGCACGACATGCTGGCCTCTCTGGGTAAACTGACCTCTTCCCACCTCACTTGGCCTTTATGGCTGCACGTCTAATGGAGATCACACTGCTTTGAAAGGGCCATTCCACCTATTTTACATACATTTAATTTGGTCTAGGGAATTATCTCGCATATAGAAAAGCCTTTACTACATAACAAAACGTAAGTGAGGCATTTGAAAGAAATGGGCATCTTTTCGATGTTTACCAATTCTGAAGCGCTGAATCATGATCCAGTTTTCTTGGAGCAAAAAGTCAGGATGTTTTATTCTGCTTCAGTTTTTGCCTTTTTATGGATTACATTCTTGGTGGTTAAAATAAATAAGTTGACCACTGTTTATAGCAGCAGCCCTTTCTCGAAGCAGTAGGTGACAGTGTTGCTCGTCCTCAGGCAAGAACCCCTCTGATGAATACCTGGAGGGGATGATGAGCGAAGCCCCGGGACCCATCAACTTCACCATGTTCCTCACCATGTTCGGAGAGCGGCTCAACGGAACGGACCCCGAGGACGTCATTCGCAACGCCTTCGCCTGCTTTGACGAGGAGGGATCTGGTGAGTTGGGCCCCGTCGGACCCAATGCTGTGAGCCCACAGCGTCTCGGTGTGTCCACCGTGTGGGTGGAGTTTGGAGCTGAACGCGTCTCGCCTGTGCCCTAAGGTGTGATCCACGAGGACCAGCTGAGGGAGCTGCTGACCACCATGGGCGACCGCTTCTCGGACGAAGAGGTGGACGAGCTCTTCCGCGAGGCGCCCATCGACAAGAAGGGCAACTTCAACTACGCGGAGTTCACGCGCATCCTCAAACACGGCGCCAAAGACAAGGATGACGAGTAAAGGGAAACTGAGACTTCTTCGGGGGGGGCGCCCATGCATATACATGCTCCACCAATCAACAGTTGGTTCCCACCTTTACGGACCTTGTTTTAGAGAAACTGACAACTTATCGGGGTGTTTTTTTTTTTTTTTTTTTTGCCATTTAGCTGTAAACATGCTTGGTAACAAAGGGGTTGGGATCCACAATATTTGGCGGCGTCTTTTTGGGGGGTGTATTTGAATCTCATAGCCTTCTGTAGCTTCACGGACTGCTGGGTGGATGCATCAAAATATCCTGTGTTGGGGGTTGGATGGACTGGGATACTTACTGTTTTGTGCGTACCTGCTAATTAGCTGCCACACCTGCAAAAGCACTACAACAGGTATCCTTATCTAATATTTACCTGCATTGCACATGGTTTAAAAAAAATCTCATTCGGGTTGTTGAGTTGGGGGATAAGGAAGATAACACGGTTGGTGGAGCTTTTATACTTAGTCGGTGTACTTGAAGGATCAGTTTAGTTTGTGGTGTTGAAGGAATTTGGGCTTCTTGTTCAGTCAAATAAAAATGATTTTGTTGATCCACTGAGTTAAGATGTTTTTTTCAATTAATTGTCCTGCTTCCTCGGTTTATTCATTAAGACTGCGTTTGGATGTTTAAGTGCCATGGCCCAAAAAAAAACTACACTGCTTTTCACCATCACCAGTTTCCAAAAAATTGCTGTATACAGATCCACAAGCATTTTAACTTAAAGTAAATAGTACAAAAATGTATGGGCTCTGACTAAAGACTGCAGTTTGATTCCATTTGAAGGTGCTAGAGCCCAATAAATGTCAAATGTTATGAAACCGACTGTTTCACATTGGACTTCATATTAATCTCAGGAGGAGACATGGCAATTTGGATAAACCAAGGTTTGAGGTCTTAAACGTTTCACAGCAGACATTTGACTTGTCACAGATTTACTGATTATTTGAATAACATTCAACTATCTAAAAAGTTAAACCATGAAACCACCATTATGTGCCTCAGCATCTCAATAAGCCATTAGTGTGTCAGCAAGCACATTACCAGGAACCTACTGTGAGAAAAAGGTTGCAATTTAAGTCATAAAAATGTTATCGAAATGTACGCAGTTAAACAAAAATGAAATGACATTTATGAAAAACTGAATTTATTTCTTTGAAATGCTTATACAAAAACACATTTAAAGTTTAAGGCATATATTGCACTGACTATTGAAACGTTTTTATATAAAAAGGAACATCAGTCCCTCAGTCGTAGGTTTAAGGCACAGCAGCCAGTCATACTGCCAACGGTCGGTCATGATTCACAACATGAAAAACATTTTGAATGTAGAAATGATAAAGTCCATGCCAGTACAAAAAAAACTGAAAATATTTACATCCATCATCACATTGTCTGAACAGAGTCATTCTGAATATAAAATCAGACGTTGCTTTAAAAAAAAAAAAAAAAACCCTGCCTATTTCCAGTATATTACTGATTACGGTGTTGCCACAGTGGCATGATGTATATGAACAGTAAAATTACTTTAATGTGTAGTATTCTACATATGACCCAAGCCTGACATAACCTGTGTCAATTGAGGTATAAAAAAAGAAAAAGAAAAGTATCAGTCAAGTGAGTACCTGTAACACAAGGGCCCCCCCCCCCATCGACATCAACAGAGCATCACTGGCAGTGAGGAAGGACATTTTAGTGGGAATGAGTTGAGAAAGAATAAATGCGACATTACTTGGGCTCAATACCTGACTCCATACACAAGAAAAATGGAACCGTTTGAACGAAGCACAGCTCAATGACACTTGGAAACATTACAGTATTTAAGATTTGATGCAGTCCTGCTATTGAATTATTCAAATAGGTCAATTTCCACGTGGTTCTACTGTTATTATAGTAGACCAATATCTTGTGATTTATGCTACGACAGTTTCATGGAAACTACAGCTCTGTGAACGATTAGGAACGCTAAAAAGGAACTATTTCTAAAACACAGGTGAAATGCAGTGATGAGGAAATATGTATTTCTATGTTGTTGTTGTCTCCGGAGAGATAAAAAAAAGAAAAAAGAAAAAAAAAGAACTTCAACAGTCAACTATTTTCAGTACATCTGCTACATTTGCTTTGCCAAGACACCACATGCATCAATTAATTATCCCACAAGTAAGACGTTCAGGTTTTGAAATACCTTAAACCAATCACAATGCAGGGGAATTTATAGATTCTAGTAGTCTCGCTGCAAGAGCTTGATATCATTAGATAGCCAAGCTGCTCACCTCTCTGCTGAAATGGATTTCCAATGTGACCCTCTCCCCATCATCCTCCATCCACCGCCCTGCTTCATAACAACAATCCCTGAAAACCGTACCCAACCGATCGAAGCAATGGACAGAATCGCTTCACTTTTGGCAAAAAATGTCTCCTATTTCTACATTGCAGATAGCCGACAAAGGAACACTAGAGAGCATGTGTTGTGAAGGTTGAGATGACACTGAATCTGCTCAGCTATAAAAAGACAAGAGAAGGGCCGTGTGATGGAGACAGACACTAACGAAGTATAATCAATTTCCCAGGAAAAAAAGGAATTAAAAAAAACTCTTGAAAATCTTCTCCATTGCTTTAGAGGTCTATGATGTTGTTGAGTGTTTCGAAAAATAAAATAAAAATAACATCAGATCTTCCGTGGGAATATAAGACAGGCAGCCTCGCAAAGGATATCTACGACTTTTGTACATTCAATAAAGTCCAGTACTGCTACGGAAGAGGCTAAATGCTGGTCCTGAAAATGACACTAATTGGCATTTTGTACAATTAAGAGATATTTCCGCCGCATGTAATGTGGAAAGACAAATGGAATAAAAAATTAAAAAAAATTATCCAATACAATACAAAACTACTCTGAACTGAGGAATGTTCCTTCCACAATATGACATCAGAAGAGTGTTCTTACCAGCAGGCGCCTCCAGCAAGAACAGAATATTTAAAGAATAAAAAGTTGCTTGAAACAGCAAGTCTCTATAACACCTTTTGTTTGTTGCTTCACTTCGTCCCAGTTCATACATCTGATCTCATTCCCTGTGTTCTGCAGGGACCGGCGTTAATGACCTAAGGGGACGCGTGGTGAAGATACATTCTCCTATTTACAGTGTTGTCGAGTCCAACAGGAATGTTTCTTCTTTCCTGCCAGCCAACGTGCATCTCCTAGTTCACCGCTTCACTCACTGTGTGCAGGCTGTGCTGCGGGCCCCACACGGTGGAGATGGGGGTCTTTGGTCCCTGAAGAGAGCTGGTTTGCCGGGTATCAGAATGAACCATGCTCCAAACACTGGGCACCACTGCGGAACTCCTGCTACTGGTACTGATGCTGCTGGTGGATGAAAGCTGCAGAGGAGCCGGGCCAAGATGAGGCGTCATCGTTGGCGTAGAGGAGGATATTTGGGCTGAAGCGGGCAGAGGAGTTGGACTTTGCGTTGGCGTCGAGACGAAGACAGGGTTGTGAACGGGGACCGGAGGCAACGCGGCGCCTGAAATGAGTGACGGACACGGAACACTGACTGGGACTACGGGAGACTTGTGGAACGGCAGGTAGAGCGGGACTCCTCTGGGGTCTGCGAAAGCGGCGATAGCCGGAGCCGAGGCCAGCGCTACAGTCTGGGAGGAAGCCGGGCTGGTGCCTGGGACCAGGACTGCCGACGGCAAACGGAGAGGCAGCGGAACTGGAACCGAGCGGCAGGTCGGAGCAAGCGACGAAGCCGCGGCGCTGGCTGGAGCAGCAGCAGCAGCCGGTTTCAAGGACTTTGGCTGTCCGAAAACCGAGGCAGGCAGATGGGCCGGGGTGAGCTGCGGCTGGTGAGGGCTGGAGGCTGTGGCACGCTCCTCCTCCAAGGGGCTCCAGATGCCTTTAGCCATCGGGGGAGGAGATAGCCGCGGGGCAGAGACGGACGCAGTCAAAGGCACAGGCCCCGGATCCTTGGCCGAAGTCGACACCGGAGCAGCCATAGCCTTCTCCATCAGACTCTGCACCCTGGAAGGATCCATGACCTGTTGGCCGTCCTCGGTGGGCGGCGGGAGCCCGGCGCCACCGCTGTAAGCCACACACTCTGCCCCCGGGGTCCTGTTCTGGCTCTCCTGGAGCCTCTTCAGGTTCTCCTGCTCAGCTGCCCGTTGCAGAGCCGCATCCACCAGGAGCCTCAAGTCGCTGAAGTCCTGGGTGGGAAACAGCTCGGGGGGAGTCGGCGGGGGGGTGTTGAAGAGGCCACCAGTGGGACTAGCCGCCATTGTTGTGCTAGCGCGACAAACCGGATTGGTCCCCTGTTCCTCCGCTTCCCTCAGGAGGCTTTGGGTGTCGAGCGTCATCAGCGCCTGGACCGCCCCTTCCTTGCCGGGGTAGCCCGCTCCGGTCAGAATGGCCGTCGCCGTGTTTCCGAGAAGACCGAGGTCCAGCGCGGGGACGGAGCGGATGACGGACGGGCGCTGTTGTGACGAGCCGTTGGAAGAGTTGCTTTCTGGGGAGCTGGCTCCGCCCCCGCTGGTGGAGTGGACTTCACTCCTCCCGCCGACCTTGCGGGAGATGGTAAACTTTGTGGGGTCCTTGCCGTCCTTACGAAGCAGGTCAGGGAGGAGGCGGCGACGTGCATTGATGAACCAGTTACATATCTGGGAAAAGAGGAAGACATTCTTGCATTAACAAAATATTAAATTAAAATGAAAGGCCAGAAAAAGATGTACTTTTGTGCTTTTCTTTAAGAAGTAATTGCTACATTTTTGTTGGCAATTTTACCCCCCAGCTTCAAATACTCAAAACTCAACCTTCGAATCACATTCTTTTTAATGGACTGTGATTTGAACAACCACCTACACATTTTTCCTTCAGCTACATCTGTACACGAGGCCTCACTTACCCCCCTCTAGTGGTATGGCCTCCCACACAAGGAAAAAAGAGGGAGACAGACAGATGAGAGCCCTTAGACAGCTGGCAATAATGAAGGTCTGAGCTCAAATGTGCTGAGCCACAGAGAAGCCAGCCAGAGGCATTCCAGGGAACTGACTACATAACAAGAACCTCTGCAGTTGCCTCATGCTAATCTGCAATTCCTTCTGTAATGCTGCATGTTTGAATGTGCGTGCTGCGAGTGAAAGAGGAAATGTCTACTACTGATGCAGTGAAGTGAAAAGGGGAGGCTGGGAAAAAACTCCCTCCAAGCAGTGTTGAAATACCATCAGATTGTTGTTTCGCTTTCACTTGTTCACCGTGTTGGTTGACAAGCGGGTGTTGGTAAGATTAAGTATGATAGAAACAAAGAGAGTGAACTCTATAATGGCGATAGCCCTTGTTTTTGTGTAAAGAATCAAAACTTTAGTGCTTTATATAGTGATAAAGGACTAGAGTTCAATTGCATGATTTACCACACGCTTATGTTCTTTACATATTAAAAAGTCATACAAATAATATTGGTATTAAATAAATCCACCCCTCACCTGCAGCACAGAGAGGTTGGTCTGTCCAGACAGACTGAGCTTCTCCTGCTCTGACGGGTAGGCGTTGAAGCGGTGCTCGTACAGCCAGCTCCGTAGAGTCTGCACCGCCTCCTTGGGCAGGTTGCCGCGGCGACGGCGTTTCCCAAAGAGACCCCTTCCTGACAGGTCGAGCGGGGAGCCATCGTCGCTGTCCGACATCGCAGAGGAGTGCTCCTGCTCCGGGCGAAGCTCTTCGTCCAGAGCTGAGGAAGAAAGGGAAAAAAAAGAATTGTTATTTACAATAAAGATTGAGTCGCTTATCATGTGTCCATATTTGTCTAAATGTGGTGACAGATATCTCATACCATCTACTTTACATTCACTTGGGCCAATTTGTGTCTTCTCACACCGATTGGGAATTTCAAATTGCTCAATAATATAATTTTAAAAAAAAGGTTTAAACTTTGATGCGTGATGTTTTTTTGTCAGTCAATGGCTGGCCACAGGAGAGAATCTCCCCTCAAAATGGAGCATGCCCGATCCCAGGGGTGGGCCACAAAATGCAGTGAATGTCTTTCTCTGGGGCTGGGTGAAACCTGACCCCCGGGGCAGCGCCTGTCTTCACAAAGAAGATTGTGTGCATATCAACATCACAGTAGCCAGTGGCCCAGGAGCCTATTGACCATGCAAAGGAGGCCGTTTTCACCTCATGCCTCTTCGGCTCTGCGCCGCTGGAGCGGTTGACAAATCTTTTGAATTCTGCATTCCTCGACAACGAGGGTCCTACAACTGAGTAAAGTGGGGGTCAAATTAAAAAAACACATTCAGGGCATTTCCTCCCATTTCTCTGTGAGAGCTTGTCAGAAATCCCTTTTTAAAAAATGGGAACTCATTTATCCACTGATGAATCTTTTAGCAAAAAAAGGGGGAAACAATTTGTCAAATCCAGATAGCAGCGTGGCTCTGGGCAGTAAACACCCCAAATACATGCAATAAAAGTATTGATTGCAACGACAATATACAATCATCTCAGCGTGTTAACCATCTCAAAACAACAGTGGCCAAAGACAAAGTTGCATTCCCTGAACTGCATGACATCATTGCATCAATGTGTAAAAGATGAATCATACGTGTCGTCATCCTCAGTTAAATTCAGTTGAAATTGAAGCCAAGCCATATTTGAGATTTTGAGCCCAGTAAACGTCACATCGTTACATTAAGTCAGTAACAGCTACGTGCAACATCTCACGGGACTTTTTGTTTACCCGTAGAGTCCTCTAACGTTACATAAAAAAATACACAAAAAAATCACATCCACAAAAGCCAACCGTGAACCAAACTTCCCAGCACACTCTGATTTGAATGTGACCGTTATAACGCCACTGCAACACAACGTCACACACACACCAAACATCAACTTTAGAGAGCAGCTCGCTTTGTCTCGCGCTAAGTCATAACGTCACATTCGGGAGTAAAACAATACAAAAAAGAGGAAACAATCCTCTGGAATAATGCTACGTGTAACATTAAAAGAAAAACAAAAAAATAGGTGGACAAAAACCGAGCTTAGTCGCTAAATTAGCCATCTGGAGCGCACAAAGGGCGCAGGCAGGAAAGCGCAGCCTCCCGCATGTCACGGCGCCAGATGGACACCATGCCTGCCTCCAGAGATAACTAGCTGGCTAGCCGTCCCTCCAAATGGGAGCACAAAAACACACGCCGCATTTTGCTCGCACCCCCCCACCACCACCACCCCCTCCTTCCCTCTCCCTCACAAAAAAAGCCCCGCAATTCCGGGCAAATACCAAAAGCGAAGGCACAGCGTGCAGACAGGAACCTTTTGTGTGTTAAAAAAAACGTGTAACGTGGTAAAACAAAACAAAAAAAAGACAACACAACACAAACACACGATGCGGGCGCCGCTCACCTCGTTTGAACGCTTTCATTCTTTTGTTGATGGCTCGCCTGAAAACACGCAGCTGTCCAAGTTGCTCGCTGTACAAAGGGTGCCCGACGGTGGTATGACACAACGGCACTTTCCTCCAAGAAAGCACAAGGTGTTGCGCTTTTTTTCACCCAACTTCAAATGCCTCACTTTCGGGGTTCTGTCGCACAGGAAGGTTTCTCCGACTCCATCGTCAGCCGCCGCTTTCTGCCAAGACAAATGTCTTTCTTTTGAGTCGCTTGTTCCTTTTACCTGCACGTAGCAGCGCCAGCTTTTTTCTTTTCGTTTTTTTTTTTTTTTTACCAATCTTGACAGTCGCAGCTGAAATGATCCCGCCCTGTCAACAGCTGTTAGCCAATCATGGACGTCCGTCCCGTCCCCTCGGCATGCTTTAGCCAATCGCTGCACTCCGCCGGACAGCGGACGGGCTCCGTGTAATTGTGACTGACGGGAGAACCATTTCATTCAAAGTATAGCGTAGGCATTGAAACAATGTTATTTTCTCCACGCGGTTAAAATCCAGATGGTTAAAATTACACCAACACCAACCTGCACACGCACTGGACCATAAATATATTGTGTGATCACTGTGGCCGTTTTTGTTTCCCGGTCTGAGTCGTGTTACGTTGCCTTTACGTAACGTTGAGCCAAATGTTCTGGTTACATAAATCCGAAACGTCGAACGGGGACCGCATCAGACCTTCATAACACAAGTGGGCAAACGATTTGGACTCGCAGTGGCATCGGATTAAATGGTTAGACACCCGTTTTACAGTTGGTTTCAGGCTTGTCATACTAGTAGGTCTTTGGATGGTTTTATTCCTCGGATTTATTAATAAATAAATATGGCAGTTACCTGGGATATGTATTCAAATCTGCCTCTGCTCTGAGGCTGGAAAGATGAGTGCATATTGACATAGATTTACAGCTGTGATTGAAATTCAACTGGGTTGAAAACAATAAAAGTAGTGAATCTCTAAAAGTAGTCCAAAGGAAAATGACCAGCACAAATGTAAACATCATGTTTGTAGATGTGATCAAATAGCTTCAACACAGTAAGCATACACCAATGATGGACTTTTTGAGAAAGTATTGTGCATTTTATTGAATGTTACATCTCTCCATTATACATTTGAACAACCTTGGAATAGTATAAATAGATCTACAGCATTGTAAAAGATTACGATTTTCAGTCTGGTCTATTTACAGAAGACAACTTTAAGAAGCACAGGGGGAGAAATGCAAGATTATTAGTTTAATATTAATATCAAAGAACCCCTTTACTCAGTATTGCACATAAACTTTAAATTTGATTAGAGTATAGTGACAAGAAGATCTAGGTTTT
This sequence comes from Pungitius pungitius, assembly GCF_949316345.1. Classification (NCBI taxonomy): domain Eukaryota; kingdom Metazoa; phylum Chordata; class Actinopteri; order Perciformes; family Gasterosteidae; genus Pungitius; species Pungitius pungitius. The sequence continues at coordinate 17,131,152 of NC_084907.1, read as the reverse complement.
CTGAACAGCACGGCCACTCATTCACAACTTTTGTTTCAAGCAATACACCCTCTCATATTTAACCCGAAACCCAAACCCTGACATACAGCCTACTTTGTATAATGCTGAACAAATCGTATTCTTTAAAATAGGTGCTTGCTTCATAAAATATATGTTCTAGTATTTTTACAGACACTTTTTTGCTAAATCCTACCCTGAGCTCTGCCCCTCACCCCTTCCCAGTTGTATGGCCGACTCAGAGGAACAAAGCACAGATGCTAATGAGCTTGTTATTCGTAAGCGGGCCTTTTAGACTACTGTATGTGAGTGGTATCCCAGTCGAGGTTGTACTCTCACTGGGATTTAACAGTCTCTCTTCTCCTGTAGCCGGTACTGATGAAACTATTTTCTCAGTCCTGGAATGCGGAAAACAAAACAATTTCCAAGAGTAGCTAAAGGTTATATAAGGTGTGATGTCAGACCCATTTTTAGAGGGGAAAAAGTTAGAAATAAAAAGGGTACAGTGTTGTCACAGAAGATATGGTACAATTTTGACAAAAGCCACATAAATAAAGTGTTATTACTCTTGCTAAAATTGAAACTTTTTTTTCATGAACGATAACTTCATTATTTGTGATTGAAGGAGTGCAGATGAACGGAAGCAATGAAAATCAAGTTGATATGTTAAAATGAAGCTTTGCCACAACAGAGTTCTGCTTGAGCAAATCATAGCGTGGCAGTGTTGACTTTGAAAGGCCAGAGCCATCAAACCAATATGAGGGGAAGGGGGGGTTGGGAGAATGAGGGTTGGGGGGGTGGGATCACCCTCAAATCAATGGTTTTAAAGACGCAGCTGTTTGGATCTTGGATAACTCTACACAGGAAGTAGACATAGGTGTGTCCCAGTGGTATCTGTGTGTATTGGAGGGAAGTCTTGTATAAATGCATGAACTCTCTTTACATGTGTTACTGACACTTTTGGGCTTTTTACACATCCAATTTAACGGATCTAACAAGCATGGTTAGATTGCTTGAACTACTTTCTCTCAGCAAACTTTCATGTGTCAGGCCGACCTATGGTTTTTGTGACAAAGGGTGACAGACAGCAGGGTTTGGGTTACAAAAAATGTGGAAAATGGGAAGAAAAGGAAATGATATGTTATGAGACTGTTCTGAATGTTAAAAATATTCTGGCAGTAGTTGGATGTGAGAAAGAGATTTGAACGTGATAGTGTTTTTTAAGACAGAATATTCAATATCCTTCACATTAAGATCATCAGAATGTCGTTTTTTTATTTTCAACTTGTGGTAAACATTGAAGCAGCCGTATCTAAACCACGATGATTCCAGAAAAACAACTCGTCAGACAAACTACTTTTTCCCTGCATTCTCAAATCTAATCAAGCCACCGGCTGAGTTCCAGTCACACAAAAGGCCTTCAGGTGCTAACGATGCGATCCACCCCACTAAAAGAGAGGGGGGCATTGACAGCAACCGGGGAACTGACTATTGACACCTTTGAGCCATTTTCCTTGCTGGGAGTCATCTCCAGCTGGCAAACACAACAGGCAAACAAAGGCCTGCCATCAACAGAAAGCTCTTGCCAATAGAGAGAGATAACGGTCGTCATCTCACTTCCAATTCAAAGCCCCTGGCTGCATTTTTTGGGTCTGAGTAGGTGCGAAAGAAGCATTGCAGCAGCCAACGCAATGACATTGTAACCGCTTAGCATAGCTAATTAACAAGGGGAAGTCATGTTTGTTTAGCAGTCGGAAGAAACCAAATGTGACTGGAAGACAGACAAACAACTGTGGTGGATGTCAGGTTGGATCTGTACTTCTAAGCTAAATTTCACAGGTTTCTCTGTGAATGGCTCAAAAAAAGACAAATGGAGTCTTTGTGTTGGAAATTGGCTTCATACGAGAGCCTGAAAAAAAAAATGTAGTGCACACAATGTAGAACAGTAGAGGGCTCCTTGTTTTACAAAATGTCACAGTATACTACGATCTACCGTGTATTTAATAGTAATTAAGCACTGTTGCCCTCTAGAGGTCAGAAATAAGACATTTAGATATTTTCCTGTCTGGTCTTGCTGCTGAGCAACAACTCAGTTGTCGTGATGAGAATTTCTGAAATAAATACAATGCTGTGGCTTTACTCCATTCTACTTGGACAGTAAGTGCTGTGAGCTCCCTGCCGCTGACACAAGTCAGATGAATTCATCTTTGGCATGCAGTCTCCATTTAAAAAAAAAAAAAAAAAAAAGGCTAGTCGCATTTAATAAATGAAAACACAACTCATTTATTTAAGGTTAGAATTAAATACGTTTCTTTTAATAAAAAGTGCAGGTATTTGGGATAATGTTCAATGTGGGGGAACAATAATGGCAACACATTTAGGATTTCATTTATTGAGAGATTGGAGGCAAAGTAAATCAAATGCTTTTGGAATCATGGTATAAAACTATAATGGCAAGACACATGTCTGATTGTGTGTCCCCACAAACAATAACACATTACCCTGCACAATCAGCCTACTGCATTATTTCAATAAAAAGGCCTAAATTTGTTTGAGCTCGTTTGAGTTGAATGCTAAGTGAGGTTAATAAAAGCACTTTAGAAAGAAATGTTAAACAAATAAAACAAACGCATATCCAAGCCAAACTATTTCAGAATCTGCAGTTACAGCACAGACATCAAAACCAAAGTGATTGGAATGGAAAGTTTGGAGAAAAAAAAAAAGACATTTTCCGTCAAAAGAAAAATAATGTGTGTCAACTGAAGTTATGACTTAAGACCCTAGTGCTTGGTCATCATTATCATAGGGATGTGCTTTTATTAAGAAACACTATGAGACTTTGTGTTACAGGTTATCAATGGTGTTTAAATCTTTGACAAAAGAACATTGACAAAAACACAAAAGTTAATTTTAAGGAGCTATATAAATAACCCTTGAAATCTGACATCCAATTTTATCATACCAAAAATATTCATAACAAGATCTAACAAGAACTGAATGGACGAAACAAAGAATAGGTAAACAAATAAATACAAACAAGACATACAGCGTGTGTGTGTGTGTGTGTGTGTGTGTGTGTGTGTGTGTGTGTGAGATGGCCACAGGAAGGTGTTGTGCAAAGCTACAAGATGGCCAATGATCTGGGAAGAGAGGACGACAATGGGAGACAGAACAGCAGTAATGTTTGCCTTCTGTCCACTTAAAATATCTTATAGCCAAGATAGAGCAATGATTAAAAACAGTCTTTGTGTAGTTACTTTAGGATATAATTGTCATAATAACATGGCTTCATTAACAATTGTATGATATCAAGAGTAGTTACAAGAAATGACTTAAGTTCATCAGCTGAGGTTTTCAAAGGCAGCCACTAATGAAGTGACTCCTGCTTTACAGTCTGAGGAGTCCTCAAAAGCAAACATTTTAATTTCATTTTCTTTTCTTTTTTAAGCGAGTATTTGATGGCACCAGGACAGGCCCATAACCACATGATTGTGTGTAAAGTGCCCCATTCACCTCCCCGGCCCACTCTAACCGAATCGTATCTCTCCTCCCCCAACTTGGACTCTGATTAGCTCATTTGCATTGCAAAGGATTTCCACTCCCTTTTCCAGGTACTTCAGCGACACTTATCTGTCCTTTGATTCCGACCCTAGTTTCCTTCCTCCTCAGCGTCTCAGAGGCGGGTCTGGGCCTCGGGGACATAGATTTCGATGCTGTCCGCGCTCTCCGTGGCGGAGTTCTGGCGAAAGGAGGCAGCCTTTTTAGCAGCTTGCAGACGCTTGCGAGCCTCGTGTCTCTGCTTCTCGGCTGAGGCCGTGGAGGAGGCGGATGAGGAGTCCGTGCTCTTCTCGCGGCCCAGCGACGGTCGTCCCTTACCGGGCTTCTTTATGGCGGACTCCTTCTCCTCGCCCTGTATGGAGGAGGGATTCAACGTGACGGGAGGAGAAACAACAGATACAAGACAGTGAGAGATTGTCACACAGAAACTCTTCAAGAGGTTTTAGGTAGTCTAGGCAGGTTTAGCAGACAGGACTTTGACAAAGACATTTTGACAATGCTGATCGTATTTGTTAAAACTTGAAACTGTGTGCAACAGACAAAAACTGACAGTCAACTCAAACATTGGGGGGGGAAAAAAATAAGTCATTTTTATGACAAGTTTTGTACACATGGCATGGTAACATGAATCGATGGCCATGTTGGATCCAACTCAAAGCACAATAAGGGGATCGATCACAAGACACATACTGCAAAGCAACATGAAGCAAGAGCACATCAGCTTCAGAGCCTTACACTGGAAACGCACACACACACACACAAATATACACAATGACAAACAACGCACCAGAGAGACGGAGAGGTCCAGAGACAGACACACTTACACAAACAAAGACGTTTACGTGAGCCAGTGCGTCTTAGCCATGCTCCACTGAAACCAGGAGCACAGTAAGAGACGCATGCATGGTCAAAGCAGGGCGTTACAACGGCAGCCCACTTTGAGATGTCTCTTTGTTCCTCCATGCATGCCTATAGGGACCTATCTGACTCTTTGTATTGGACAGGGAGGCCCTATTAACAGTTCATCCAACGCAGAGGGTAGGCGGTAAAAAGGAGAAAACATGTGGGAGAAATGGTGGTGGTGGTGGTGGGAGGAGAGAGGCCGGTTTCGGCGGCTTTCCTACCCCAGCCAGGGCACTGGGCAGCAGGGGTGGGAAGTACCTTCCGCCCAGGGGGCGACTGGGCAGCCGCAGACGGCATGGGCTGCCAGTCATTGGACTTGAGATGGTAGAGCTCATCAAACTTGAGGCTGATGTCCTCGATGGAGAGCTGCAGCAGGTCCCAGAAACCTGCCAGGTCCTGGGCTGTGGCCCGCGGGTTGGCATTCACATTCTGACCAAGGGAGGGAAAATGAAAGAACAATCAATGAAAGAGATGATATTGAAGAGTAATCAGTGTCACAGGAAAGAGGGGGCGTTGGGGCTTCAGCCAGTGTCTTATCTACGAGACGGAAATGTAATAATACCCAGATTTACTCGGCTCTTCCCATTTTTTCCGGTTCAGTGTTAATCAGCATTTTTGTCCGAATGTGAATCAACTAGTGGGAGCCCATAATACGTCTAATTTGCATCTTGTTATGGGTTATTGCTTGTCGCTCTACTTTCAGCAATCATACTGAACTTAAGCTCAAAGGCTGTGGCTTCTGACAAGACAACTTTTAAATGAGTGGTTGACCTTGAAGAGCCAAAAAAAACAAAACAGAGTCTACTTTAATCTACTGAAAACAGCAGCAGAGATGGATAATTATATTCAACTTAATTTAAGAGGATTTAAGAAAAAACAGGCTATATAATTCCAAAATTAATTTGTCCTGGATGTGTCCATTTATTAAAAATCAGGCCAGAGGTGGAGTTTTATCTATCAATGTTCATGGTGGTTCTGTAGATATTGTTCTTCATATCCATTCTGACGTTTGCTGCTGAGGCTGTATGAAGAGCTAGGTGCCACTACACAGACAGATAGGCCAAAATCTGTCCAAAAATCACTGAGGCTGTATGAAGAGCTAGGTGCCACTACACAGACAGATAGGCCAAAATCTGTCCAAAAATCACTGACTTTTCAGTGAATAACTCCACATTACAAATATATTGAGATCCAAATGTCAATGCAGAATTCTGTCTTGTTCAAGCAAATTGTGGTTGCAGCACATCACTGTGTCCTGCTTTATGGTGTTGCTCTTTGCATATTCAACACTAGAGGGAGCCATTTCATTGTGTTTGGGCAAAACACACGCGCTGTGTTGCCAATATGCTAAAAGGACCTGTAAAATACAACTCTGCATTCTGAGCAGCTTCTTTGGATAACTGCCCAATTCAAAATATAAATACAGCATGTTTGATTAGCCAATCCCTCTAAAATTGACAGGGTACATGTCTGTATCACTTTGTTATTTAAGGTTACATAATCTATTTAGAACCACAGTGACATGGTGTAATGCTAAACATCACATTGGCAGAGAAATATACCAGCCATGATGATCTGGACAATATTTGGCAATTTTTCATTTATGTAAACATAAAAGTATAGCAGTTTTAAATGCTGAGGTGTTTTTGTGCGTCAAATTTGCTACAATGTGTAAACAGCCATTGCCAATAAAACACGTCAGAGGGAAATGGATTATTGGCCTATTATAATCTCCTTGTCTAGGTCCGGTTAAAAAAAAAAAAAAGACGTAGGTCATGCCCCTGCAGACCTGGAGAGTGGAAGATCACAGGAAAGATAAAGAAATACCAAGTTTTGTTCACACAGTCCCCGAAACTGCTGGAATTTCTGGGCCATCAGGAGCTGGGCACATCCTACTGCGCTGCGAACCTTCCCCAGCACTACAGAGGGAACACAAACACATTAGTCTCAGCTTCAACACACATTCAATTATTTATTATTGTTGACCTCAAAAGCATCCTGTTATTCCATCTATGGAAAACACAGAAAGTGTTTTTTTCTTGGCCAGCCTGTCCCCGAAGGTAGCAACAGCCTCAACTGCAGTCCTTGTGTCACACACAAGGCTTATAGACAACTCAAACCAAGCGCTGTCACAATATAGAAGCCTTGGGATCCCACTGTCTGTCATTGGCTCCTTTGCTTCTCTGTTGCTGTCAAAACTAGGACAAGCCCTGACATCCATTGGGACTGCTATGTGATCACTGGATTGCAAAGTTATGGAAATGGGATTATTGGGTGGTGAGAGCCATCTTTGGAGATTGGATTTGCATAATATTTTAATACCGACTGCTCTGTAAAAAAAGACACACACCGAGCGTTGTCCATATGTGCTTCAGATATGAACTGAGCTTCCAAAGCCTTTCTACGGTTTGTTTGTTTATGTGTATTCATGCATGTGTGTGGGTGTGCTTACTTGCTGATGTCGGAGCACTGATCTAATCTGGAGGTTTAATCAGTTCCAGAGTAGATTTGTGTAATTCCGGGAATTACAGCCCTGCTTGTGTGTGGTCACCCCAGGTATTACTGCCTCATCCCCTCTGTGCCCTCTATGTCTGATGGAGTGGTTGTGGGGCCTGAAGCAGAATCCTATAACCAATCTGTGCACCATCATGTGAGGTCGGAGAGCAGCAGACAATTGGATATTAGCAGTTAAATAGGTATGGATCATACCATTAACTTTTTGTAAGTCTAGCAGCTAAATCAACATCTTTCTAGAGTTCAAAATCATGTTGTGCAGAAAAATAAATCTTCCTTCCCTGGGCATTTTGGTACGGTGAACAACAAAGAATTAGAGTGTGTAATGGCCTCGTTCACCTCCTCAAAACACGTGGCGTTGGGAACACAAAGACGCTGGAGCCTTACCCTCTTCTGAGAGCTGGTTGTCTTTGGTCTCCTGCTCCATCTGATGGCACCAGCCTTCCATGCGGCCCGTCTCGGCCTGCAGCAGCTTCAGGAACCAGTGGCCGTCTCTCCGACACAGCGTTCCCCCGCTTCCGCCCTGGGGAACGCTGCCGTTACTCCCGTTGCCGCTCTCCAGCCAAGGGTCTGGAGGCGGTAGACACGAGGGGTCCAGAGCCGGGTCCAGGCTTTCCGAGAAGGAGGAAGAGCTACTGCGCGTGGTGGAGCGTTTGAGGATCTGCCTGGGAGGTGGAGGTGAAGGGGCGTCACCCGGAGTGTCTCCGTTGTCTAAATAGCCGGGTCCGGGAGGGGAGCTCATGGCTTGGATTGCACTGTTCACCATGACTTTCTTCTCAAATTGTTTGGCGTTACTGTAGTGGGAGACGACAGGGATGTCTTGTGTGTCGGAGTCGGTTTCTTGCTTTGAGGCCATGCTACTGGCGCGACTGAGCCTGAAACAAAGAGTGAGACTCATGGTTACGCCTGTGCCGCTCTATTTGAACAATTTAGGGGGTTTTGTTCACTGTTAGATGCAAAACGGTGGACAGAGACTATACATTATTCAAAAACAATTTCTTAACCACAAGCATACATGAAACACTTATAGTATCGACTTTAAAGAGATAATTAAAACACAATTGTTCAGAGGCCAGGCTTTTATTATTTAGTGCACTCATGTGAGTGGGAGTCTAGGATCTTGTTAATAGGCTCAACATTATTTCCATTTCTGGTTTTATCTCAGAAAATGCTCAGAAGTTAACTCAGAAAATGGAATATTATGAATGCCTGACGGAAGAATTTTAAACAAATATCAGAAGGACAAGAACAGCCGAAGACTGAAAAAGGGAACGTCACGGCACAAAAAGTGTACACAACATTTTGACAGAGGAACTCTTGTTTTGCTGGTTATGCTGAAGAAACCTCGGTAGATACCAAAAGACCAAAGACTAAATGCACTGCAGCATGCAAAACATAAAAGGAACAGAGCCTGGCATTCAAATCATCACGAGCACAGAGTGCAAACAACACTGCAGTAACTTAGGAACAGATCTCAAATATACTGTAAGAGACCAGTTTCATGTCATGCAAGGAATCAATTGAATCACCAATACAACACCCAAGGATGGATTACAGACAAAACCACAGTCACATTGTTTTCACATTTACATAGCTTCTGTAACAGGGACAGAATAGTCAGAGCAGTGTGTGTGGCTATAATATAAATTCCTCACGTTGTTACAAGGACAGGAAGAGGACTTACTGCCACCCGTCCTCCACCTGTACTCCGATTGATTGAAATTTGGCCAATGGTGGGGTCTCCTCTTGTGGAACTTCCTGAATGCAGTCAACCTGAGAACAAGTAAAGAGTGAAAGGTAAAAACATAACTGCCGGCTCTAAAACTATGATATTGGCATGAATGACCTCACAGGCCCTTCATTCTGGATGGTGCAGGTACAGCTCTTGACCCTAATGATACCTTTCAGCTTGCGAGCACATGTTTGGGTTTGAGGTGACACCCTCAGACAGAGCCACACACACACACACACACACACACACACACACACACACACACACACACACACACACACACACACACACACACACACACACACACACACACACACACACACACACACACACACACACACACACACACACACACACACACACACACACACACACACACACACACACACGATTAATGGTAAAAAATATTGTTTTCCCAGATGCAAACTCAACAGGCTCCAGGAAAAACTGGGACAAGGGCTCTCTCTCTCTCTCTCTCTCTCTCTCTTCATTCAACTGTACCAGCCCTGGATGGTGCTAGAGTCCCATTGCCTACCTGTATGCCAATGGAGGAGAGTTTCCGTCTGGGTACCGGTGCCACTTGGGGCTCCTCGACCACAAGATTCACCTTGTTTAATCCGGATCTCAGCAGTTCGTGCTGCAGTTCGTGCTGCACCACGGAGTCACTCGTCTCAGTGGAAGCGTTGGAGGTGGTGGGGGCGATTGGCTCCCTTGGGATGGCGATGGGCGTGGGGATGATGTGTGGCGGGCGCCTGATTCCCCGGGCCAGGCTGTTGGCGCGCGTGCTGTCGAGGCTGTCAGAGGAGTTGCTGTGGGCGTGGCTCGACTGGCTGTTGACCTCCGACCTCCGGTCCTGCTGGTCCAGGTAGTTGTCTTGGGCCGACTCTGTGCTGCTCTGCACCGTCACAGACTTGTAGGGTTTGGAGGTGGTACGGGGCGGCACTGGGGGAGGGGCAGTCTTCTTACACGTGGTTATGCATGTAGAGACTGGAGAAAAGAGGAGGGGTGGCCGAGAAGAAAAAAAAAGACACAAGGAACAGAGAAGTAAAGGTCAATGGGACACAAATGACGGAGGTGTGTTAAGGCCTCAGTAACAACAAGCTCGCAGAATGCAGGCGTGGGACTGAAAACATCGCAAGGCATCAGCGTCAACGAGGAATTTACTAGCAGGTTCTCCCAGCATATCCATGTCATATTGTAAGTGAATACACAGCATCATTGTTGCATGATAGCTGCACCTAGGGTGTCCCATTACACCTGTACCTCTGGTAGCTGTGATAACTCCAAAAATGAAATCTTGATAACACATGAAACAGATTATAATATTGTCTAAATAATCCAGAGTTGCTGCTTTTTGCAGCTTCATGTGTCTCCCTAAAGTCACATTGTAAGTGTAAATTATTGGCAAAAAAAATAAAGTTAAGTTGCTTAATACATAAGGGAGGGGGGTACAGGGTGTGACGCAATGATTAGGGGTCGGGACGCTGTCGTCAACAGTTGCCATCGTCGACACACAGACGCACACAAGCAACCACAATATCAGTACATAGTTGTTTGCTGCTTCAGTAATGCTGTGCATCCTGTATGTAGAACCTTTGAGGATTCATTTGATTAAAAGCATCATCCTCTTGGCTTTGAAAACTTTTTGCAATTATTGCAATACTAAGGTTAAGGTGAACTAGTTTCTCCATGATAACCATGCAGAGACAGCATCAACAGGAATACCAGCAGAGTTGGAGAGGCGCACACCAGAAGCAAGTAAATCCTAAACTGGTGGTGTTGGATTATTTTACAACGCCTGGTTTCATGGTAAAACAGTAGCCCATAAAAAATCTCAAGCCAAGCTCCTTACGGAGGGTATGTGGGCTAAACGAACGGAATCCACAGGACTCAATGGTAAAAGGAGATTTTCGCAGAACATTTCCCTTCATTACTCTGTCCCCTCCCCCGCCAACCACATTATTCTACCACCAGTAGAGTAACACCTGGCCTCATCTCATGCATCAGACAATGAATTGTCCATGATGAGTCAATGGTACGTTCCCTTACAGTCTGAAGAATACGAGCCTGAAGCATGTGACCGGTGAACAGGATTCAACCGTGTGAATCGATAGTGAATCAGAAGAGATCAAGTTCATTCATTCATTTAGATAATTTTAAAAATAAAAGCATAAGTAAAAGACATCCTTGCGATGGGATCAAACTAGCGCTGCAACTAACGATTATTTTAATAATCGATTCATCTGTCGATTAATCGATGAATCGGATAAAAAAATAAAAAATGTAAAAACATTAATTTCCAACCCTTTATTGAAAAATAGAACTGACTGTGCACTTTCTAAATATGTTTTGCACTAACAGATTGCTCCTTGAACATCCCTAAGTAAGCAAATAAAATGGACTAACACAAAAAAACACACACATCGCATGATGTATACTTTACAGCCGCCAAATTAAATATATTAGGCACAAAATCATGAATCATCGCCGTGGTGCTCCCGTGCCAGGCCATGTCGCTTTTGCATATCTTACAATCAGACATGTCAACCCTCCCGAATTTCAAAGCCCCTCCCGAAAATATCCCGGACCGACATTTCTCCTGATTTCCACCCGGACAACAATATTGCTGCACCATCCGTCACTGGGCGCGCCGTTTCAGACCGAACAATAATAAAGGTTACACCTTGAAGTCGAGCGCGGCGATTAGAACCGAAAAAGATGAGACTGGCGCTGCAAAGAAAACCGCGCGACACAACGAATCGATAATGAAATTCGTTGCCAACGCTTTTAATCGATTTCATCGATTCGTTGTTGCAGCCCTAGATCAAACCCCTCACCTTCTGGGGCCCTTACTCGGGCCACAACCATCTTTGAATTCGACCTCCGTTTGAACTTCTCGGGACTGAATCTTACAAAGTGGTGACACTGTGCCCCTGAGAAAACATTCCCCCAGAAAGACAAATATAAACACCCGGCAAAGCCCTCAGAACCAGCTGCGTGCTGGTTTCCGGAGGCGTCTCAAGGGCCACATTTTGCCACGATGACTCACTCGGTGAAATCCAACCCAGTCGGTCGTCATCACGACTCTCCTGTTGCCTTGGTGAAAATGCAAAAAGTCTCTGATGCCTGCAACCGGGAGACCACAGAAATCTCCTCACGCTACATACTGGTACATGAAGGTACCCTGGAACGCCGAAACCTCGAGTCTCGTTTCATGTATTATTCTGTGGCTTCCACACTAGGGAGGATGGCGAGGAGGATAAAGGGACGTAAAAAACTCCCCAACCACACCCTTTGACGATGCAGCTTGTTTAAAACGGAAACATCAGTCTGAGCTTTTCAATGCTTCTCTTACCACGAACACACCTGAAGTCATACATTGTGCACCTGGCTTATTCCGGGATGGAGCTTCGATAAACGCCGGCCCGAGCTGAAATACTGAGCAGCAAATGGATCTGATGCACAAAAAAATACTGCAAATAATAACCTGACAATAAGGACGTCATTCACTTTCATTGTGAGGATTTGATTGTTGGAACGCAGTTTCAGCTCCACGGTTTAAAGAGAGAAATGCTTAACCCAGTCTCAAAGTCTCGTATGCTTTCCCTGACATCCAGCAAAGAGTCAAACACGGCATCTTACTAATCTCCAGAGCTGTCATCACTTCAGAACAGAGCTCGCCTACTCCTGGATAGTTGCGAGGCGGAAAAGCAGCTGTACGAAGACATTTTAGCAGACCTGCTGTGGAGCATCCACCATAGCTGAACGGAAGCCTCACCAGCCATGTTTCTAACTGATGGACGTTGAACAGCATTGTTGCGGTACCAGCTCCGCACCTGCATCCCAGTCTTCAGGAATATCATCGTCACCAACTGTGTGTGTGTGTGTGTGTTAAGAGGCCGTGCAGTTCTCCAGGTGTCACGCCATGCTTTCGTCATTCTGAACAGAATCCCCCCCCCCTTAAATCTTAATGCCACAGAATCTGCTTAGCCCACCAAAACAAGCCCTAAAATCATAACTGACAGCTGAGATTAGACCACAGATAAAGTAGTAGAGCTGCACACAATAAATGAGCCGGGCAAATATTATGAGCAGATTTAAGCTAATGACAAACGTGGAATAAGTCGGCCAATTGGTAAAAAGAAACTGCAGTAGAAAAATGCCAGATTATAGACTTTATTTTGGAAACAGCATTGTCATCATATACAGTCGTTTTCTCATTGTGTTAAAATTCTCCAATACTGTCTGACTTAACACAACTAGACTAAAACAAACAGCTGATCATCCTCAGCTGTTCTCTGTGTTTAACACAATTTAATGGAGAACATGAAAAACACAAGCAGTAGAATTGCCATAAATAATATACATTATTATTATTATTATACATTATACATGGGCACTAGACACATTTTAACGATAGCATGCACAGGAAAGAAAACGCACAAATGGATCAGACTGGTTCCAAACAATGAGTTTTACCACATTGTCCACTGAGCATTGTGTACTTTGACTGTAAGGCCACATCCCAGAACTCAGGTGGGAAACTGGTGCGTAATTAGTAATTGGATAATAGCCAAAACTAAAAATGGAGGTTTTAGAAACAGAACTTGAAGACATTAAAGTGTAGAAAACGTCATCTAGTGGAGTCCAACATCCACAGCTGTGAAAGCATAAAACCCATTTAATGTGCACCAGTTACTGGGAATAGAACCAGTGTAGACAAAGCTTCTCCCTCACCTCAACTCACAGCAGCAAGTACCACAGTGAAAGAGCTTCAGAAATGGACTTGAAGCCAAAGACTTGATCTTCTTAAATGTGCTAAATGGGTCTGCAACAGCTACCCTGTGGAACTAATGATTGCTCTCCAGAAAGGAATCTAACACGAACCAGAGGAGGCTTTGTGCCAATATGGTGGAGTGGGGTCCTGAGTGGGCCCTGAGCACTTGGGTTTGTTCTCATGCCATTTGGGACAGCGGTTGTGATGTCCGCGGCGAGTCTTGGTTCCAGATGTGATTTATTTAGGCCGGGAAAACAATTGAAGCAGTTGAAAAGCCCCCGGTGCACAATACCATACAGACAGATTATTTGTTGGCTTAATACTTGCACAATTTTATATATATATATATATATATATATAAAAAATAAATTAAAAAAGTCCACTCTCAATGAGCCCTCCCAGTGATCTCTCGGTTAATAGCACTTTACATGCTTACTACCATTTTAAAAGGCCTTTGAACTATTCAACAGCAACAACGATCAGCTTAAGCCGATTGGTCTAGGTGGTTTAGGTTGTGCCGTTTTGTAGTTGGTTGAAGAAGCGGGTACAATCAAAGACAAAGGGTGGATTGTGATGCTCTATTTAACAGTTTAGTATCGCTTGCCAAGTCGCCTGCTGCCTGCCAGTTGACCCATCTGCATTGTTTAATCAATTAACAGTCACAAGACTTCGATAACCTTGCCCCAAACTACTCGGTCTGCTCTGCAGGCACAGCCATTATTCCAATAAGTCATCACATTAAATGGTCAACAACAACGCAGCCCCAAATCCCTACACACTTTATTTTAAGTGTGACCTCAAATTGGGATTTAATCCGTGTCGCAATACGCCACGAGGGACCAAAAATGGGGCAGTCCCCAAATAATCCCCCCCACCCACCCTCTGTGTAAACCAATTCTCCATTTCAGCAGCCTAAAAGAACAGTCTTTTTATGAGGCGTCAGTAACTGCAGAGCCACCCGAACCACTGCAAACACAACACCAAACAGTGTAACAGCACCCCACTTATCTGACTCCCACGGGGCAGCGTCACAGCCCCGGGTGCACGTGCCTTTCTGACGTCTGCAACATCAGCATTTTGTTCTGAACACATGATCAGGCATCTTGAATAATGAACACAGTAAAGAGTGGCGTCATGCAGCGAGAGATCACGAAAGCAGCCGTGGGGGACACACACATGCCAGCAGATATTTTTCGGATACAGAGGATTTCCCTGATATTCTGCACACAGTTTTTGCTTTGATTATTGGTCACAATGTGCTGGGCTCCTCATTGACCCAATAGTTGTTGAATTAAAAAAAAAGACACATTACTCCAAATGCAAAGTAGTGCAGTAATTCATATTTTACTGATGTTATCAATATACAAACATTGAAACTATCGGTGACTTAGAAGGCTGGCGTCAAAATCGATTGTAAATCTCCTTAAAGCCGCGTTTTACATAACTTTGTGTGACGAGGTAAATGAACCCCCTTTTGTAAAAACTTTTACTCGTGCAATTGTGCATTAGTTTTTACTTTCGGATGCCGACCGCGTAGAGTTGTTGAAGCGAGTAAAGTAGCCGACAGTGACAATAACAGTGCGAATACTTACCCTGCTGCCAGGCAGAAGAATCAAATCTATCAGCACACCGGCGTCTTGAGTGAAGACTAATTATTCACAAGTGTAACCGGAGGTGACATCCAGCGCCTCTGTCAGCGGCTCGTGCCTTTTGTTTGTGTCACTTAAGCCCGGGGAGGCGCGCCTGCTGACGCCTTCACGGGCGCCTGGGAAACTCCAGCTTCGCCGAATTATTACAGCGAAAAGTGTAGAGAATAACAACGGGGTTTTACTCCATGTTACAAATAAAGTTATACGCTCGTGATAAAACCACTA
The DNA here is from genome assembly GCF_949316345.1 of Pungitius pungitius. NCBI lineage: Eukaryota > Metazoa > Chordata > Actinopteri > Perciformes > Gasterosteidae > Pungitius > Pungitius pungitius. The sequence continues at coordinate 17,115,797 of NC_084907.1, read as the reverse complement.
AGAACCATCAACGGTCTATGTTATTACTTCCTTGGTCAAATCTATTTTCAATTCAGAGCAAGACATAATGATCCTGATCTTCCATTTGAATAAATAGTGGGGAAAATACTATTGGCATATTATTTTCCTATAATGTTTTTTCGAATAACGTCAAAAAAAGTTTACCTAAATGTGTATTGCTACACACAAAACGAAATTTCGGAAAATCGCGCAGATCCTCGACATCATCCGAATGGAAAGTGAAACGTTCTACTTTCACGAAGGCAGCTAATGCTCTACAAGCTGTTTGACTCTGGGGAGCAGCGCCACACGGTGGAGACTCCATGGTAACACGGGGAGCAGGCAGACGTCAACTTCCAGCACAACGCGTTGCGGTCTAATGTGTGTCATCAGGCACTTTAGAAACTCTTTGCAGTAGAAAATTAAAAATCAAAGTAAAAATCTAAATCCATCGTGCTTTCCTGTACTGCGGTGTCCTGTAATCAATTTCAATGACGGACCAAAACTCCACTGGCCAACAGTGTCTCTTTTTGAAGTTTATCTTGAAAGTTTTAATGGTTTCTTTCTTTTCTTGTGTAGTCCTTGAAGTGGAGAATTTCTGGAAAAAAAAGAGGGCTAATGAGCTGGTTTAAATTTGTTACCTGTGTGTGGGGGTAGGATGCGTTGTCTGTCTGTCCCAAAACGCTGAAGAAAAATTGCAAGTTGTTTCTCCTTTGGGGCTTTGTCCAAGCCAGTGGCTATCAGGTAAGAGCCAAACTGCTCTTTCCATGTCTTCCACTGTGTAGAAAGGTCGTCTAGCATGGGCAAAAGAGGCTGCATTTGAGCTATGCTGGTTGGTGCCTGTTAGAGGACTAGTGTCCCACTCAGGATCAAGGCTATGAAGAGCAGTCAAAGTAATGTTACAGGAAATAAAAATGAAACCAAGAATTCGGCCCATATTGCAAACATCATTAAAGCTTGAACCAAATGTATAACCAAAACAGATGTGTACTATACATATTGCCAGTTTAATAAAGAATCAGAACTCAAAGAACACCCCTCATATGGTTTATCAAACTGAATAAATAAATTTGCACTGAATAAATCATTTGTTTTCCCGACAGTGGCTTACCAGTGCTGGTGTTGTAGCTGCGAACCGAGGCGTCAATATGAGGAGCCGAGCAGCCCGAGTCCATGGACGCCGTGTCGTCATCTTGGGAACAGCCGGCCTGGATGGCCCTCAGGTAGCTGTGGCTGCGGGATCGGAAGCACGTCGGCATGGGCAAGTCTAGAGGCTCTGGGTTGTCCTGAGAGTGCGAACGGGAATCTCTGAATGTGGAGTCAGAGCTGCGGTCCTCATAGTGATGACTCATGTCCAGGTCCCGTAGCTGGAGGAGGCAGAGGACACGATCAGCAAAGGCGGTGGCGGGGAGTGTGGCAGGGAGACGAGTAGTGCGTCAGTGGGGTCGTTTTGATCGCAGCCCTGGAGGTGACCACTTACTGCCCAGCTGACTCTGTTTCTGTAAAGGGCATTCCCCGTTTGTGACACGCACCTGATGGGATCAAATGAAACAAAGCGGTGCGGCAACAAGGCAGAAGGAGGCACAAATGGCGGCAGGTAGTGCCGAGCACAGTGATCGTCGACTCCGTTATTCTTCCTCCTGCTGGGTTTCTCGGTGAGCTTTCACATCAAGAGCATTTTTCTTTTTCTTTGACATTTCTTACATGGCCAGCTATGTAAGATCTGTCAAGTTACAGAACACAAAAGAAATGTCAAGGGAAGAGACATCACTTTGAAAAGTTTTTTGAAAGAGAAATCCATGCTCCTTCTCCTACTTCTTTTGAAGAGTAAGAACCAGCCCCGCAGATGGGTTTTATATTGCGTTGACTGACAGAAAGAGTCCCAGTAGGAGTTAGAAATGTGCTTATAACCCGCATTGCCATATTTGACTAGTTCAAAGCCACTCCTCGCAGTTGTTCATTGTCTTAGTGACCATGTCAGTGGGAGGCTAATAGCCTATTAGACTTAAAGCTACCGATGCTATTCATTTAGTATGAGACACATTTGGGAAACAGGGATTCTGTGTCCGGAGGAAGGCCCTATTAACACTGTCATTCAAGCTGTATCTGTGAAAATGCACATTATACCACATTAATGAGTGTCAGTACCTCGAGGCGGACAAAAGGGTCTTTGAAACAGACTGTTGATTAAATGGAGACTTTGCTTGAAGCCAAGACAAATCTATTCTTAACTCATTTAAAACACATCAGCTGAAATAATGAGAGAAAGAGGGACAGTATAGACAGAAGGACACATGTTTAGTATTTAGCCTCTGACAGCACACATGTGATAGGTTGTGTCCAGGTTAGCAAGCATTTACCTGTCCCAAGCAGCTACGTCTGCCCAAGGTGCTGCAGGCCTGACTGAAGTCATCGTCATCCCACTGTGGCGAAGATGAGACGGTACCCCCGATGCAGTCCAGGTTGTCCAGGCTGCGATTATTGGAGAGCTCTCTGAGAGATGGAAGACAGCTAGGAAGAGGGATCAGGTGAGAGGAAAAACAAGATAGAGGAGATGTGTTAGGAATAGAAAGTATAAGGTGAAAAATGAAGCGCAATGTCATGAGTGCATGACAACGCATTCAGGGACAGTTGATGTCAACATAGGATGACAGCGCGGCAGAAGGGAAACATGGATTACGGGACAAAATGAATGATCAGCAAAACCAAACATCGAAAGAGGGATAAAAGGAGGATTAGGTTGTCATTCAAGTTACCCCCTTTCATTTCCTCTTTCATTCATAAGTCGCTGTGAATCCAAACCCTTCCAACCTTTTAAAATGTTATCTCATTTTGTCATCAGTCAATGAAGCATCTGGGCATGCAAAGCCACTGATGTCAGGTGACGCATGTATACAGGCCTCTGTGCCATCATGGTGCCAAAGACAAAGAACAGGTTTATGTTCAAACTGCTACAGTAAAGGGACATTTTGACATATTCCTTGTTGGCACACAGTGATAGCAACAGTAGGCCATGGTGTGTGGAGTCTGATGTCCCCTTCATTCCCCCATTAGAACGGCGTCCCACTCGTCCTGCTGAAAGCACCGGGCAGATGGTATTTACAACTCAAGAGAGGTTGGCAGTTGTTAGCAGCAGGCCATGAAATGGCATTCAGAGTTGCCACGGACTTTACAGGCATCTGAGGGAGGGGGGGGGGGGGCGGCAGTGCAACGTCACTGTTTGAAAATGATCCGATGAGACAGAAGCGTTTTGCACCACGCTCCTGAGACGGGGCTTACGGACCTACCACTGACCTGCTCATTGACCTGCCCAGCTGTTGCAGAGAGGACACACTGTGGAGCGGAGACCACAGGGCATCCAGCTCCCCCTGCAACAAGGTGTAATCCAGGGTTCTGTTGCTCAAGCCAATCAGAGTGGAGCAGAGCGAAAGAGAGCGGGGTTGGTCGGGGAACCGGCAGGGGGAGTAGGGTTAGTCATTCAGGCAGGCTTAAGGGAGGAATAAATCCTGTGCTTTCTTAACATAGACTTTAAACGGACACGATAGCTTTTAAGTGTGAGCACGCCATGTAGGGCTGTGGCTTTCGCAGCATGATGACGTCTTGTTTCGGATGATTGAATTCCTGCATCCACATTCCCCTGATCAAACCAGGTGCAAACTGTTAAAAGTGTTTGCATGTAGTGCAGCATGGGATATTTCCAAATACTAGAGCTGAGGTGTTCATAGAAGGCATTGCCACAAAGAAATTGTTTAGAAGTTTTGAATCCCTGGAGTTACCTTGGTGAATCCCGAAAGATGAACATTTAAAGCATACCTCAATTCCATGCTCTCAATTAAATAAATAAATAAATATCTTATCTTGATACGCAATCCCTAAACATTTTTAGCAATTCCCCTGTGGACAATTATTTCAAGTTACTGCTCCTTGACATTACAAAACACGACAGTTCTGTCTCGCTTAAAATATGCTCAACATCACCTTGGCTGCAAAGGAAAGAATGCAAATGCTTTTTCTCCCATTTCATAAAAAAATGCTTCAGTGAACTCAGCTTTGTCGCACTGCGTCACACATTGTGCAATGTGTGTTTGCTTCAGAAAGCATGTCATTTAAAGACGAGCGAGGCGTGAGGGACGAGGCTGATTGGTGGAGATTCACCGGTTCAGTGGAAACAAAAGCCACATTATGTAAACTGCACCAATGTTTTCGTTGTCGTCTTAGCTCGACTGGTTCTTTGCGGGTCCACCAGTAGGAAGGTAAATCACAGCTCAGCTACTTGGTAGGCTGGCATGTGGTGGACAACAGGGAGTCTGACACCACTTAATTCTATGCTTGAGTCGGCGCAGCGTGGAGTGTGTGTGTTTGCTTTTCCTGCCTACTGACATGGTGACGCTGGGCGAGCTAGTTTCCTTCCTAAAGGTCCAAAATGGCTTATGCATTTGCTTGTGATTGTTGGGAAGGTGTGCTAATCGTTATTTATAGCTGTGTTCTTAGGAATGTTTGGGCGTATTCAGATAATCCCAAAATGATGTTAGTGCATTACATCTCAAACCGAGGTTATACATCAAACAATTAGCATTTACTTCTAGCATCTTAACTGATTGTTAAAAGTCTGTTTTTCTTACTGCCAGACTATTTATTACATCTAACTCTTGTATGTTTATTCTATAAAAAACCTTTTTGATTGCAGGTTGCAATCTGGTGTTTTGAATTTGGATCCTGGTGCTAGATTGGGTCACAGATTGTGTCTTTAACTCGAGGTTGCCTTCCTTGCTGTTGAGTATTATTTACATACTGAAGAATCCGGCCCAGCTCTGTGTCTCAGTCTGTCGTCTTACTTGCGTGGGGGTAGCTGGTCGCTCAGAGATTGCTGCGTAGCCCTGAGGTAGCTCTGGCGCCGAGCGGCAGATTTTGGCGAGGGTTTGGGGCTCCCATCCGAGTCATCGCTGTCTTCCATGTCCCCCATGGCCTTCACGTAGCTACCGCTGCGCATCCGCCGACATGGGATCTCGTTGGCACCTCCGCTACGGCCTAATGTGCTACTCCAATCGCCCTGCAGGATAGAATTAGTCTTTAGATTTGTTCAACAATCAATATCAGTCCTATCACTGTAATATAGCTCTGGACAGTTAAAATACTCCCATGCCTACTCACCCTTCGTCCAACCTGCAGGTAGTTGCAAGTTAGTTCAGGTTGGCAGGATTTGGACTTGAGCATAGACCGGTCCAGAGTAGCTGAGCCCTTCTGGATCACATGTCTCGGCTGGCCCATTGTCAGTGTGGACCAGGAGCCTCCTTTCATATAGTCATTGTCATTTGTCAGTGTTCTTCCTGCCCCAACTGGCCCATGGCCTCCTCCACCACCACCAGGCCCAGTATGTGCCTGATACTTCATGTCATTACTGCTTTTGGAGGAGCTGATAGTGTTGTAGCCGCTTTGGATGTATCGGGTCTGCGCCCCCTGACTGTCATGGCCAGTCGGACGCCCCAGAGTCATCATGGCCATGGTGTTATGGTAGCTGCTCAAATCGCTGCTGTCCAAATCGTCTGAGCTCCAATAGCCCGACATGTTGGAGCGCGGTCGCCGCTTGGCGGTCGCCTCTGACTTTGTACCCCGATCTTTACTTTTGGATCTGCGATTCTGCTTCCCTCCATCCTCAGTGCCGGACGAGCCGCCACCACTGCCGGTGGAGCGCCCGTTGAAATTGCCTTTCATGTTTTGGCTTTCCAGCGATTGGGACTTTGCAAAGAGTTTCTGCACTGAATGCAGCATGTAGCGGATCCGACCAGGACTGTCCGCGTGCTGCTTCCCCGCAGCAACGGCAGACGCTCGATGGAACTGCAGCGTGCTGAATCCGTCATGGCCTCCGGGTAGCTGCTTGTCAAACTCTAACAGACTGGTCGGTGCCTGGTTCTTGGTCATGTGATGTGATATAGTTGCTGAGCCACTGGTGATCATAGGTGTTCGTCCACTTAGCCCTGCCATGCCCATGCCCATGCCCGTTCCCATGCCTGGGCCCATGGACATGGACGTGCCCATGGTCCCTGTACTTATCCCCCCGATGCTGTCTCCGGGTGGGGAGAAGTCAGACTGGTCGTAGGAGTTGTAGTGAATCCTAGGGAAGGTGCTGCTGTTGGACATCTGGTTGTTGAGTGGCAGCATGCAGTCCGGTGGGAGGGAGCCTGGATTGGCGGAAGGATAGAGGTGGGGGTCCATGGTGCCGTAGTGGTCCATTGTCGGGCTCAGCAGGTAAGGGCTGCGCGGCAGAGTGCTGGTCTTCTGAGAGTAGAGTGCCTCCGGATGGCCCGAGGGCGGTTCACAGGAGTCGTTGAAGTGTCTGTTACGGCTGGTACCCAACCCTTTCATGTTGGCGAGGAGGTCTGGCCTTCTGGAAGACCGCGTAGAGATGACTGATGACCTTGGTGGTGATTCCTAGAGGGCAGATAGACACACGAGAGAGAGAGAGGGGAGAGGTTTAATGTAGAGCTGGGGAAATATAGGACACAGACATTTCCATTCAAACTCTACAGTGCCTATCAGTTCAGCCGCACAAACACACCCACCCATGAGCCAAAACACACTACAAACAGGCTGGCTGTAAGGGAAATGCTGTGCGCTGAATTAGCCAACTTTCCATTGCCTCCCACGGGAAACACCAGTGTTGAATGGAAAAACAACATGTGGAACAATAATGAGCTGTAGCCAGTGGGACAGGGCGTACGCTATGGGAAAAAGAACAACAGCCGCCAGTCATCTGCAATTCCAAACACCTCCAGAGCTATGTGGGGCTAAAGTGTAGCTAATCACATTCAGAAACATCAAATGAATAAACACAGCACAAACATTTCTATTCATGTGGATAAATGAGATGTTGTGTTGGTGTAGCATTAGGTATTTCTTTCAGGGTCAGCTGTGTTACAGAACAACCTAACAACCTAATATCTGGGAGGAGCACTCAGGAGCACACCATTATTCCATCTGTTTGTCTTACGCTCTCTTCCTACCACCTCTAGTGGGAATCCCTGGCACTGGTCACCGAGCTCCTGTCTTTTCTTTGCATGGCGGGCCAAGCATGGCGGGGCAGACTGTCATAGTAAAACCAGTAAAGAGGATTTGAAAGGGGGGGGGGGGGGGGGTTGAAGGAGCTGGCAGCTACGTCTCTTTGACCCATCAGTCAAGCTGTGCCAATGCCCTGCCTGGAGAGGAAGAAATAATTGTACTCCATGTATGGAAAATTAAAGCGAATGTAATAGATTATTGTGGTATTCATTCATTGACATACACAGCCTTGTATTATAAAAAAATCTGTAATATTCTAATCATTCCTTGCTTAATAGAGTCAAATTCCTTACCATGAATGATAAATATGCAGGATTTGTCTTGGTGATACATCTTTTCATCAGAGCGCCCGCAGAGTTTTCCAGAGGTTGTGAAGAAAACTAATAAAGTGGTTAAAAACTCAATTTCACCCTCAGCACAGTACATCTATTCTTTATTTATCAAGAGGAGGCCGGCCAAGCAGACACTATCATGAATTCAATCATTTCAAGCTGCTTCGCACAACTGCAGACTTGTACTGTTTGCTGTGAGGTGTCACGTCGGCCAGCACTCAAACCACCGACTTCACCACTTTGACGCTGGCCAAATGCTCTTAATGTATGGACTCTTATTGCAGAAAATACCAGAGAGAGGAAGAGCAGCTCAGTTAGTGTGCACTTCAGTCAACGCACAATGTGAGTTGTGATTTTTTGAGAGGAGACACCAACATCAATTGTGTTACCTTGGCTTCACATAATACAGTACACACACACACACACACTACTTTGAAAGACTTCTAGTAGCTAGTTACTTGCAACAAAAAAAGAAAAAAATCCATATTAATGATAAGCCTGGCTCTCATGCCACCATTATTAGCATGCTGCAGGCACCGACTCATTTAGTGTCATTAACACAGGCTCTCTGAGTGCCATCTCTGCTGATAGGGTCAAATCCTCTAAATCCTTTTACACAACATTAGCTAACTGCCTCATATCCCGTTGTGACACACCACTCAACAAGGCTTAGCGTACCCTCCTCAATGTGTCAACCAGCCCGCCTCGAAAGGACAGTGATAGCTGCATTATTAATACAGGCGGGATGGTAAATTGTACCATGCCAGTCAAAAGTTATAAACACTTTAGCACATTCACAAAATGTGACCTTCTTTAGATAAATGCTCAATAATTGTAGGTAACTATACCAAAACATGAATGAGAAATATGAGTGTTTTTTATAGACCATGACCTAGAAATGGCCTGGATCTCAATCCCCCTAATTACAGATTCGTAGCAGAGGATATACAGCAGCCTGGTCTGATAGTTGACATTTTCTATTTCGGTTCTAAGTGGTTCACATTTCCAGTGCATTGTCTTCTAAAAAGCCCTGACCATGAGCTAATTAGGAGGCTGAGTCATATGTCATTAAAGGCAAACACAGTGATTACCAGCACTGACGGTATGCGGCTGGATATTAGTGAATATGCTAAACTTGGTCCTGGAGACACCTGCTGCAGCCAAACTATCACAGAGACAGGTTGTCAAATTGTGTCATAGTGATAGTGTCCAAAATGTGCACGATGCAGTTCCTGAATTTCAAAGGTGTAGCTAAGAGCTCAATGGAGGCCAGGACCAAAGACGGGATGATGCAGTTTTACTTAAATAGCTAATAAAGAGTGTAAATCCATCCTGTCATAAAATATTTGTGGATTTTTGTATGACCACTAATTTTAGTACTTTAAACACCAATCTGCCACAGCATCACTTCAAATTTTAACATTAGAGGTCAAGAGATATTTTGTTCACAGTAGGTGGAACTTGCATAGCCTCTGCTTTGATTAGTTCAGAGATTCAAGTGCATCTCGGTCTGTGTGCAGTGCTCATAGAGAATAGTGCAAACCAGAATGTTAATGTGTTAATGTGTGTTTGGGTGTGTTTTACACCCTGCTCAGAGCTTCTGGTAGTAGCATCTCCCTGTTACTTGCACCCGGGAGCTGCCATCTGCTCTTCAAGGGGGAAAAGGGGCGTTTGGCACCGTCTCCGTTTCATGACCTTACTCATTCTCTCAGGCAGCGCTACCACAGACCCACAGGCAGTTCACCCTACTGACCAGTAGAGGGTGACCACACTCAACACAAGCGTTTCCACAACTCCCTGCTGTTTTGGGGGTGGTAGGAGGGGGGGGGGGGGGGAGGTTTAAGGATTTATTTAAAGCATTGGAGATGGGATGATAAGGTGTGTCTTGTTTGTAAATTGACGTTAAGATAATAATTAAAAAACGAAGAATTCCCTGGAGCTGACCTGAAACTACGTCGTCTCTGACGCACCAATATTTTCAGGCAATCAACATATTTCCAGCCTGAATTTTTGCTAAATGCAATTTTTTTTAACATGAATGAAAATAAACTCGTATAAAACTGTATAATCCTTTTATGTATGTATCTTGAATGTATTACATTAAATGCTTGTACAGTACAATACAAAAAGTTTATTTTCTTTCATGTTAAAAAAATGTATCATAAGCCTGTATAAGCCTTGTAATGTAATATAAATATATTGGTGCGTCAGAGCGTCGACGTAAAATCAGATTAAATCAACCAGGTTCACCAGGTTCTCTGAGCGGAGCAGACTTACTCTTCTGCCAAAGGGACTGCCCAGATCGACATTAATGGAGAATTTCCTGTAGTAGTTTCAAATACAGTACATGAGTTAAGTAGCTCTGCCAGTTTACACAAATACCGCAGTACTGGTACAGGAAAAAATGTATAGTGATCACTTTTTTGATTCTCAAAAAAATGTTGTTAAACCCTAAAGGGGGCTGTTACATCTAATATAGAGTACTTCATCACTATCTGTGAGCATCTACACTGGCAGGCTTTCCTATTTTTACTTTCTGTAGTACCCGTCTATTATATTTAACTTTGAAAAGTCATTCATTTCAATTCCAACAGTACTACCATGCTAACACATTTCCCACCATAAAACAGTCAACCCAACACATGGACTCTTCTCTCAAAAAGTGTATCCTCCAATATTTTCATAGACAGCGAGAAGCCCTGCCATCCTGGAAACAGTTAAACTAATGGCCTTGTATCAAAATGCGTCTCTTGGTTGTCTGCGTCGAAGCGCTTGAGTTGCCAGATTTCCGACAGGTTGCCAGATTCTGCATTGGCAAGTCTGTGGGCGGCCAGATTTAGATTAGCGCCCCGTGCAAAGGACATCATCCCCTCCTCTGAGCGACACTGTACAGAGAGACAGTTTGTCAGAGCACAGCTCAGTCAGTCAGCTCTGAGCCCATCTGCTCCGTGGGCTTACAGCCCTGCCCTGCAAGTCAGGGGGCAGCTCTGTGTGCGGGACTGTGTGTGTGTGTGCACGCTGTGTTTAAAGGCAGTGTGTGTGTGTGTGTGTGTGTGTGTGTGTGTGTGTGTTACATGGACCGAGGGGGCAGAACAATCGCAGGCTGCTGGTGAGGAAGGACTGGTCGCAAAGACGTGGGGGGAAAAAAGATGTGGGGAGAAAGGTGTGGGCTTTGACGGATGAGGAGATGAAAGCCATCCAATGGGACTGAGGCGGTGTGGAAATGAATGACGGCTGTCAACCGTGCACCGGGTAGAAGGTGAATAAATATAAAGGTGCAGAGGAGGATGGGAGACAGAAAACAGCAGGAAGGAGAAAGAGAGAGAAGGAGGGAGGTAATGAGACGATACTGGAGGAGGAGATATGTGTCAGTCAGCGGAATATGCAATGCATGTGTTTATCACAGAAATGGTGTGAGGGTGTAAATGAGAGTGATTATGTGAGACATATGCGATTGCAATATAATAATTGACCATGACTGCTTGAGAAAGATTCTAATCTTCTTTGCTTTGTTTGAAGTTCTGAGGCCCGGCTCTAGTGAGAGGTAACTGAATAATTTGTCACTGCCTTGGTGTTTGCAAGGGAGGACACACAAACACTCCCTTGTATGTTTGTGTGTTGAGTAATTAATAATAAATTGTGTTTATGTGTGCGCATGCACGCCTGTGTGTGTGTGTGTGTGTGTGTGTGTGTGTGTGTGAAGCAGGCTAACCTTGTCCTAATTACACTCTATCTATTCCATCAGTGCTCTGCTCTGACCCATTTTCACAGCTATAAATTTACCACTCTCCCCTCTGTTGTGATAGATGACCCACTCATTTTAGCCCTTCTCCGAAGACTGTGAGCCAGAAAGGAAGTCAGAGAGAGAGACGGTGGCACCACTTCACTGATTAGGATGCCGATAGAACTTTCCATGTCCTCAAAACCAGTTCTGTTTGTACATTAAACAACTATGGAGTTTGCACATTCTTTATTTTCGGATGAGGAAAGCATTGTGAGGAATAAAACACTAAAAACATTTAAGAGGCTGTACTTTATCGTTGATAATGTTACAGTTCAAGGGTGTTAGGCCCAACGCGTAGACTCCAATGTAATGTAATGTAACAAATTCCAGAACAGGTTTAAAGTTCAGTAGAAGCCAATATTAGGCTTGAGCAGCTGTCAAATTGTGTGGGTGTATTAACAAGTCACTTACTAAATGTCATTCTAAAAAGACTTGAATACATAACTTGGCAAATCATTGAAACCTCATTTCTGCTTTTTCTGACATGCATTTATTTTAAAAGATAAAGAATGTGGATTTCATTTTGAAAATGTTCAAGGTTGGTATCAGCAGGTGGATTGAACTCAGCACATTATTATGTGCATATGGGCATGTTAGCATTGTATTAAGATTTACTTTAATTGAATACAAGTGGGGAACTTCATTTAAGTGTTTAACCTGCAGTTAGCTTCTTGAATTAGCATCCCATTGGAAAGGCTCAAATAGTCACTTTATGACATAACTAGTATGAGCCCAATTTGAAGCTGGAGACATTGTGACCAAACATTGCCTTGCGCTACTTCATCTGAGGTATATGTTTACCATATTTAGGAACGACACAGAGATGGGTGCCTCTAGCTAAATCCTGCACACAGTGAAGCACAGTGGGGGGGAGAGGGTTGTAGGCAGCAGCTGTGGCCTCTATCTGTAGTCTCAGGGCAAATCACAAGGACTAATGTAAACAGACATAGAGATGTGCAAATATGCGCGCCACTCAAACACACAACGCTCTCACACAGAGACAAACACACCAGAACCCACACAAAGTAAAAATCCACTTCAAAGACCAAAAGATCCTGATGTCTATTAGACTGTCAGAACCTCATGCGGTAAAACCATTCAGTCTTTCCTATACTTGCACAACACCGAGGGTTGACTTCCACAGTTCAAGACAGCGTTAAATGAAGGGGTAAGACGAGTTTTGATGTTTTGTAACTTTGGTAATTCCTGAATGCTTTGATGAAAGCTCTCAAATTTCTTCCTAAGCTCGGGCTCAGTGACGTCCTGTGCTGTCAGTGAGCTGCTGCATTGCATGTGTATGAGCTATGAGCAATCACCCACAGCCAGAACTACCACCGGACAGCATTAAATCCCACCGGGATAAGCCTTAAACCTCACCCACTTGCCCTTGGTCTGACATACAATAGCTGGTTCAGTCTCGCACATCCACATAGCATTGACCCCCCCCCACCCCCGCTCCCGCTCCACCCCACCTCCACAAAGGAAGCAGCATTAGAACGAGACTTTCTGCTGTGAAATGAAAGAGTGGAAAGTCACTTCCTGCTGAGACGCGAGGGGTGACATGGGGGGGGAGGGAGGACAGGGTCCCCTCTGGATGCCAAGTGGGTCAACCCCTGAATCCATTTCTCGCAATCCCCACATGATGTCAAAATAATACCCTAATGGCCGTCTGTCAACCTATCAATGGCACAAAGATGAGCCGTTGCCATGACAGTGCTCATAAAGCCAGCAGGACAGGCTGAGATTGTACGCATATACGCTTTTAATTCCACAGAGCTCTGACATGTAGGAGATGTGAACTACTGACTATGTCCCGTTGATACATCATACTGCAAGTAACTGACCATGGGCAACATAGTTTACAAAAGTATATATGGGTATTTCTGCAACAGGGAGATTCACATTGCATCTGGAGAGACGCATTGCTATCATGGCATAAAATCTCTTTTTGTGCCATGTGACTAGTTAAGAGGCAGCAATCCAGGGTTTGAGGTCCAGCTGTGTTATTGTTGTGGCTGGCATGGAGCATTCACCAATCAGCACAACCGCAGCAATAAACACTGCGCATGATGTTATTTGGTTCCCAAGATCATTTATATCATGTTGAACCTATAAATATCTTCTCCTGGGATTGCTAATTTGACACAATACCCCTGGGCTGAGATTTTACCCAACCCAACAGATGGGTTTAAGGATTTTGGACTAATACTTAGTTGATGTACCGTATATAATAGCTACTAATTAAATACATTTAATTGTTGTGTTGTGTTGTCCCGAGGTGTGATTTGGAAATTAGAGGCGGTTTCACCACATTATAAGTCTTCCTAATCATCTGGCTCCCTTGACGTTTCATTCCCACAGAGGGTGGAATATCACCACTGAGACTCATTACCCTTTTAAACTGCGCTGAGGAAGGTAATGTGTATTTTCTTTGATGATAGGACTTTTCAACTAGAGAGGATTTTGACCTGGACATAATAACAGAAACTGACATAAACAGTCTTTTTTAAACGTTCTATTGACAGTGTGGGTGGGCTGTGAATTCTGTCCCGAGAACATATCCATTAAATAAACGTTTTCACGGCTGTGACTCATCTCGAAATACACAGATTTCAGAGGTGACAGCACATCTCCTCCATGGGAACAAAAATGATTCATCTTTGCTCTTTAGGCATCATAAATGACAAAAGGTAGAGAGATATAAATGGTTGTAAATATAAAATTAAAACCAAACCAAACGTCAGTGTTCTTCCGAAAGGATACTCGGTTCATGTTCCGTGTGTATGTCAGCAACAGCAGTTCGATGCCGTCCTAGTCGGACGGAGAAGTCCTTCCACGCTGCCTCGTGCCATCTGCACACATGAGAGGCCTTTTAATAGCGCTGGATGGGCACTTTGTTGTCCGAGTGCGTAGAGAAGAGGCAAAAAACGAACCGACAAAAGACGTTGTACACTATAATTCAGGGAAATTGCTACAGTCCCCCTCTGTGTGTGTGTGTGTGTGTGCAGACAGCTAGGAAGTAATGCAGTAATGCATTCTTCCCAGCCGCCTCATGCCCACATTCTCATTCACAGAGCGCACTCTGCTTTGATCATAGCGTTTCAATACTTTGGTTGCATTCTTTCTGTCTTTCCTCCTCAAAGCTGCTATTGATCTGATTATCCCCTGGCAAATGCATCTCACTTTGACCTAAAAAGGAGAGCACATATTATTTCTACTTAGAGAAGAGTTGTACAATTTATTTGTTATCAAGCCGCAGACCAGTGCACCTTTCGTGCACGTTTAGTGTACAAAATCCGGTGTCAAATGCACCCTCCGGATCCTATTCTAACACCTCCAGCATGGCCTATTGTAAGTGTGATGTCAGCTACACCTTCTCATCCGCCACCTAAGGGAGACTTCCATCAGGGGCCTCATGGGCAGGATTGAGAGGCGTTCTTTGATAGGAGCATCCTGTTATCTCCTAACCACAGCAACTCAGCTGGCAGGACCCCCTGTTTCTGCAAAAAAAACTGGCAATATGTGTGCAAAATGGTGCGTCTGCTGGGGTGTACATCTGCTTGTGTGTTTGAATGTCAAGGACCACATTTGTATGCAAATGTGAGGCCTGTGCATGTGATATAGGAAAGAAAGTACAGACAGAGCGTTGTGTCTATAGGTGTGTGAAGGAATGAAGCGCATGACATTGAATATGTGAGAAGTGGTCATTTTTGTGGGAATTTCAAGAGGCAGATAAATATTTCGGTTTTGTGCAACCTCTATTTAGTGATATTTAGTGAGACGCTAAAAAGAACCTCCGCTTCTTTCATAACAAACATTCCCCAATCCTGCTGACTCAATGTTCAATGATCAGTGAAATATTATTACACACTAAACACTCCCCCACCTCCCTACTACTAGCGTCGTAATTACTGTGTTGCAATGCACAGTTACAACCGAGCAGGACAAAGAAAAACTTGATTAGACATGGCATGAGAATCAACTGAAATATTCTTTCCGCACCAGAATTATTTTATTTTGTTTAGAGAAATGACAATATAAGGTCATTTTTTCTACCTGCCCAGAACGGACAGAGATAGCAACCAGCTGGTGGGCGGAGGAGCTTTTAGATGCTAAAGAGTCAAATATTTCTCTCTGGAAACACAAACAGAGGCTCAAAATACTCATTATGTGGCCAGAAAACTGGATTTGACAATATTTTATATTATATATAATATATATCTATATATATATGATGATAACATGTGAAAGAATGTGAATGCACAAGAAAACAAATGTACACTTGCTTTTATAATTTCACAACCTTATACACACTATATAAGATGCTTAAACGCTACATCACCAAGCCGGTCCTGCTCGTCCGAGATGTAGGCACAGAAGCTTCTGAAAAATTCGCTGGAGAAAAGCCTCACATCTTCATCCATTATTGATGAGAGCTTCGTTATGCCGGTTATGACAAACCAAAACCAGAAGTGGCAACTCCAGAGAATGTGGTTGTGTTTGAAATTTGAATTCCACTGGCTTGTCCTGCTCTGAGTCATCCTTTGATGTCCCATCAGTGGGTTCGCAGGGAATTGGCTTCTAATAAATGGGTGATGTTTAGTAAGGGGGGCGGGCAGTTAAGGGTCAGGGGTCCAAGGCTACAGCTGCGTACGTCCACGAGTGTTTTTTAGTGTTTCTGCATTCAATTTTAATTTCCACTCGGCTCAATGGATTCAAAAGCAACATTACCAGTTGAGTGCAGAGGTCGGACAAGGGACTTACATTGGCAGCTCATTTCTCAGGAGCCTCGATCTGATCGGGGAGAGGTTTCCTGAAAGAGATGCAAGGAAAACTGTGTCAGTGTTTATGTGCGTTACAAACCCAGGCGAGCGCGTCATGCTCTACTCTAAGACGACCCGAGACGAGCGCCGGATTGAGGCGCATCACAGCGTTGTGAAACCGGGGTTCAAAATGGTCCGATTGAGAAGCCCTGCTGGAAAGGCAACTTGTGTTCAGGTTAATGCCAGTAAAGTATCAGCGAGCAGCCCCACCTCGACTTCACTCGTTTCCTGCCCTACTTTCTCACTCTCTCTTCCTCCTCCCCCACCGCGTGGAGGGTGGTACAAAGGCACCAACTCGCTTCAGCACATTTCCATCACGGCAGTCTCCCACTCATCCATATTCCAGTCGCTTTTACAACGACGGGAGTGTTGCAGGAGCTGTGACAACGTACACTGACACCAACGCTGTCTCTATTTTCTTTTGTGATCATTTCTTTCTTTCTTTTAGACTTTAAGGTTCTCAGCACCAACTAAGAAAACGCTCATTCTTTGACAAAGAATCGAACATCAAACGGCATCCCAAGCGCTCTTATTCTGCATTATGGATTCCTCTCTTCCTTAATTCATTTAGAACACACCTTTTTCATCTCCCAACCACTTAGACATACAGTGTGTAGAAGGGTATAACAGTGTCGTTCATTTTCAAATGCAGCTGTGTTCAGTGTTCAGTGATGTGGACGATGATGGATGAATGAAGCTGATCCTGCCTAACTTTTTTCTACTAACAGCATCAACTACAGGAGGCCATTAGGACTCCTCAGACCTCCTAGAACAAAAGACATTTGCACATTTTAAAAATGAATTCAGTAGCTGATTTGAAGACAAAAGAAGGGCACTTCATAGAGTTGTGGGGATTGGAAATGGGATTCATGCCAAACTCCTCTCGTATCGCTACATCGCCCACTGGGGACCCAAAGGATTAATGTCAAACTGCGCTTCAGAGCACCAGGGTTTGTTCTGGCAGGGAAAGATAAATTAGAAATGAGATTGGGAAACAGATTGAGGCATCAGGCCAGAGTGATCTGCTGATTCAGGATCTTCATTCGGAGAATGCATCGTAAATCTGTTTGTCTAAATCTATTAGTCTATTTGGTTTGCTTTGTCAAATCTCTCTCGCTGATGGAAATTGGCCTCAACCGAGAAACAATTACATTAGATCGGGTGTTTGGGATTTTGCGACTAAATTGGGTGCATTGATAATTGAGGATTACTTTTAACCTCAGCAGATGTTTCGCAGTAGGACGAACATAGACCAGCACGAACACGACAACAACCTTTTTAACAAACATTTCTGTAAGATACACTATTTTAATGAAGGCACTTCAATAACGTTCCCCTCATTTTCACATGGCTAAGCTTGTGATTATTTATTATGTACTGCTTATTGCGAGCTTTTGGAGGTCAATATGGTCCGTTCAGCTTTACGGAGTGTTTCAGAGCTTTTCATAGCGTTGGTTTGTTAAATCATATAACAAATGTTACCAGCATGTTATACTGCACCAAGTTACATTTACTAGGAGTCATGTATTTGAGGCAGTGCATTTAACATTTTGCCTGTATCTGCAGGAGGAATTTTAAGCAGCAACTTCAGTTTGGTTTTGGACGTAGTTCAGATGGAACGACTTCAATAACTTTTGGATGGATTTCCATTCAATTGTAACCAAAGTCTTCTTTATTCTTTATTTTGTGTTATTTTTACTGAATATTTTCTGAGAGCATACCCCATTGGTTTATTATCCAACGTTAAAGAAAGGTCCAATAAAAGTGGAAATCATCCGCATAAGACTGTAGACTCATGAATGACAACCACCTGTCAGATCAAAGTCCTTTATGTGCTTGTACACATGAATTTTCATGCTATTCTCTGTTCAAGTGGATCCCTCACAAGTTTATTTCACCTGTGAGACGATCCCTAAAAAATCTGATTAAACTGCAGCATAACCAATTTAAATGTGTTACTGCTGTTGTTTACCACACCTGGATTGTTTGTCAACTTAAGAGTCTGTCGGATGATACTGTATAGCTTCTCTTAGTCCTTTGTCATTTCACAACTAGTTGACTAGTTGATTGGACACTAAACTTGGGCAGTGTGTGAGTGACCTGGTGTCATTGTGTGGTTGGTCAAAACAAACATGATTGTGAGTGTCTGTCACACACTGTTATGACATAAATGTTGGGTGTAGTAGTTATGACTAGTTTTCCTTCTACTTGTACTTCTTATAAAAAATACCATTTCAGTTTTGGGGCTATTCTGCCTTCAGAACATGGTACTTATGTGACATTCATCCAAGTATTATTATAATATGACCCACCTGGACATTTTCCAAAATGCGAGGATGAAAGCCACAGTTGTGGAAGTAATAGGCTGTGAATCAAACGAACCCTTTACCGTCACTTCTCCACCGCGAAATCCAATTACTGCAGGACCAAAAGGTCACAATGTCCAGGTGCATTATCAGACATTAAACTTTCAAAGGATCCAACTGCCGGAACTAAATTGTGCACACAGTTGCATAAATGTTGAGGAAGCCAAATAAAGCTGAGGTAGAGGCTGTGGAAAAGGCCAACAGACACAAGAGTCCTTTAGGACCCTTTCATGAAGACGAGGATGAGAACTGCTGGTACAATTTGTAGTATTCAGAGAGCAGATGGGAACTTGAATCCCACAAGTGAGCCAGTGTGACCACGCTTTTGGAAAGAATCACAAGCTCATTCCAGATATCTCTGCATGTTATAATTATACTAATGACTCGAAAACCGCCAGTGGAAATGGCCACTGGAAGTAGTGTGTGAGTGAACATGTGTGTGTATATGTGAGAGAGAGGCATGAGTGTATATGTAAAAAAAATGGCAACATGTCCATTTATTAAAGTTATTAATGATTAAAATAACATTATTTAATAATAATTAAAGCTGCAAGCAGCATTTATCGCATGAGGAACCTGATTCAACACCACTGCAGTTCCATATCGAAGACAAATAAATTGTCAGTGTTCAAAAGAAACCATAATCATATGCTGTTTCTAAATAATCATTCATCGTTTGATTTTCAATAAATACAGATGTACAATTGATGAATATGTAATATAAACATATCATTCCCTGTTCAGGTGTTTGTTAGACAGGTACAGAGAGGGAACACTAGTAGTGACAATAACTGGATGTCATTTAGATGTTTCTTTGTGCAGTGAGCTTCATGATTCACAAAGAGAACAACTCTATTCATAATTGAATATCATTAACGGTAAATAATAATAATTTTAAACATATCCATAAACCCACCAGTGAGGAAGAACACATGTTTTTACCATAGACCGATTTATTTTTTATAGTAATTGTAATTGTCTTACGGTCTCACAGAGCCTACACAACTTGTATCCTACTAGCCAAACTTTTTGAACTTTTGGAAATTGGTTCCTTTAATGATGGAGCATTAAAAGGTGAATTGTCGTCAATTAGTGAAATCACTTAATTACAGTCAATTAGTTTTGAAAAACGCTCCCTAGTCCAATACACTCAAGGTTCCTGAACTCACTCTCAGTGCAATCAATATGCTTTTTAACTGTTCTTTTTGTTTTCCAAGTTGTATTATTTTTAAAAAGACAGAGTAAGTCAAAGTCTTACTCAGCACTGTGAGATGTGAGTGATCACAGAGTGCACCGGCCCCTGTATTTGTGTTGCATGTTGAACCTTCCCTTCCGTGTGTATTTTGGCTGAGGATAAGACATTACATAAATGTTGTTGCGGGCCTCCCTCAGCTGTAGCTTTTATTAGAAAGAATCCATACGTGCTCCAGCCGTGGACGGTTGTGTGGCAGACGGTGTAAATGGAGACTGCTGCTAAAATGCAGACCGACTGTGAACACAGCGTGCCGGCTCTGTCGGACCTGGCTCAGGAGAGAGATACACTGCCTTCAGCTAATTTGTGCACATGCACACAAACACAGACACACACACACACACACACACACACATCCACACAACCTTTATTAAACAAAAGTACACAACATGCATCCCAGGGCACGCATTTTCACATGACCAGAGACACACATTTGTAGGGACTTGCGCACACGCACGCACGAACACACACACACACACAGACACACTGCCTTATTGTCCGTTTCCCCTGAGGTTAAAAAAAATGATGAAAGGGACAGTTAAAGGAAAGAATGGTAACAGGGAAACTGAATAACTAAATAACCACACAGATTTCTGTTTTTTGTTTGTTTCAGGGACACTATCTCTGCTGCCTCCACGTTTAAATACATAAAATAAGGGATTATTTAGAATTTATATTGATTGGATCGAAGGTGGTTAGATAAAATTGATGAGAATGAAAGCCCGACCTTCCTTTCCATTTTGTAAGTAATAAATAATTTAAGGGAATATGTGGGCAGCATATAATGAATAAACCCCAGAGTCTTGTGTGTTTTTGAGTGGATGTTTGTGTGCTCATTTATGTTTAATCAGAGATTTATTTACACTGCTGCCAATGTTTAATGAGGATAGCATCCAGTGTGTTATTGATTTTTTAATTCAGACCACAACACATTCTGGGTGTTCTGGCTGAATGGACCACTGGCCAACTCACACATATGTGAAAATAGCAGGTTCCAGGGGAAGTCACATGCAGGGGAGACATGCCAAGAATATACAACTAGTCCCTGTTTCACTGCTAGAAATGTTCAGGACTCAGATCACACATTTGTTCGTATAAATGTTAGGGATTTAAGCAGAAGAGCACACCCAGTGGTGGGAATTATAGTACATGTAGTAATGTTTAGTGATAGAATTATAGGTTGTGTGGCGTTAGATATTAGTTATTACATGTTAGATAAAATAATTGCAAAAAAATGTATAGTCATTTAAGTCATATATTTATGACCATCAGATGGAGGAGGGAGTCATGTGATGCCTTGTAGCAGAAAGGAATTTACGAGGGAGGAGCTGGGCTCGAATGTGCAGCCAATCACATATGACCACAGCACAAGGAACACGCCCCCCCAGGAGATTGAAAGAGCTGAGCTGGAGAGGGAGCCTCCTGTTGATGGTCATGATACTGGACGAGGGGACTTCTCTATTTCACCATTCATACTTTATTTCACTTTATAACTGTATTGCTTATTGCTTCTGTTAGTTATTAAATTCTTTATCATTTTAAAACTCGAGCCAGTTGACTTTTTATGACCTCTTGTTTCAGGAGGGCCTTATGATCCTTGATCAGAAGTTCAGAACTCCACATAAACCAGGGAACAATTCCCAACTCTGCAGCTGACTGTGAGAATGCTAATGTTTGTATGGAATATATGGTGTACTATGTTTCCCATCTTAGCTGAGTCTATTCAGCTGAGGCTAATAGGACATCACGCCAACCACCGTGTATACTGGGTTGACTGTGATAAAAGTATCACCAGTGAGGGACGTGTTTTGTTTTAGTTTTATTTTCAGTTACAAGGTGTGAATTGAATCCATGAAAACAAACCATCTTAAATTTTCAATTGTACCGGCAGGAAGCAGCCATTAAGCTGCCATTACTTTGATTAAATCTGCTGTGTTTATTGCTGGAGGAAACTCAGGAGACACTTTCCAAGCCTGCGTGGGAGACAAAGATGTATATATACAACTGAATAAGTTACATTCAATTACAGTCTGTTGAGACCCATAGAAATATTAATGATGCTATTACCGCTCTCTGGATTATGGCCCACGGTTCTGCCAGCGACACGGCCATGGTAGTGATTCTCAATTTAACATCCTGTTTATTGGTCTAGAGCAGCTGCTGATGGCAAAAAGTCGAAGCTCTTTCCCTCCGTGCCACTATGATACTGTTAGGCTTTGACATAGTGTCAGCGGGCCCTTTGCGAGTTACAGGCCAGCAGCCTGCATGTTTCAAAAGAGAAAACAGTATGGGAGGGATGAAGAAACCTAACTGAAACAATAATGGGCTTGCAGCACCTGACCAATCGACCCAGATTCAAGGAAAACAAAAGATGGATGAGTGTCGCTTGGGATTCTTGCACAGGAGGAGGGAATTGGATTTTACAAAGCCGAACAAGACGGATGGATCCAGACCAAGCCACACCGTCTCCACGGGCAGTAGCTCTGCAGTCCGATACCTTCAGTCAAAAGAAGGGCCTGCATGTCACTTTCAACAGCCAACCAGGGCGGACGGGAGGGGTGCTGGAAAGTAGGACAAGAACAGACCGGCCTACTGTAAAAGCCCATGGGATGTTCACAGATAAAGAAAGACCACTCACGCTGACAGCAGAGTGCTGCATTTACTGAGCCGCACCGATGGCCCGTTGAGACAGCAAGAAAGCCGCGTGGGATTTTAAGCTTTTATTTAAGTTGTTTAGCTTGCCAACAAGGATTACTCTCTGGCTGTATTATATTGCAGGTGTAAAGCTTGATTTCCCTTCATAATTGCAGTGATTTTAAGTGGCCTGTTGGTCACGTGTTGTAATGGATATTGAGACCTTAGAGAGCAATGGGCTGCACACGGAGCGGTCACAGTCTTAAAATATCTAAACCGAAAGCTGCATAGATTCAGGACCATTACTGAAACCTGATGTGTGACACTCTGACATGCAATTAAGTTAATTTCCTCAAGGTCATTACAATTCAAAAATCCCACAAGACAAGAGGTGTCAGAATCGGGGCTATATGCTCATTTGACCTGAAAAGCATAGCATAGCTGCAAACCTTCCTGGGTTAAAAAGTCACATTTCTTCACACACTAATTTAATTAACAAAAAAGAATCCAATTATATTCATCCTCATGTTTTCACAGAGATCATAGCAAAGAATAAGCAGCCTGGGTAAACTACTTTAAGGAAAGAACTGGGACAGAAGGGCATGGAGGGGAATCTGGAAGGTCTCAATGTGCTTTCCCTCAGAATAATTGTCTCTCAATGGCCCACGCATGCCACCTCGTCTCCTCTGCATCATTTCCCTCCCAATAAAGACAAGCGTGAAGAAGACATCTGGAGAGTCTTGGAGCTCTAGCTCAAACGTCTGCTACAGCTCAGCGGCAACACGATTGTGTGTGTGCAACAGCGGAGGTGTTTGCCCAGGAAAACACACGCAGATCTCCTCACACTGGAAATGGACAATTCACTTCATTTGTGTCAGTTGTTTGTCGATAGGAGGGACAAACAGAGGATGAGTAACTACTGTTACTGAGGTAACTGGGTTCAGGAACAAATATTGATGTCTTACGCCTCGCTGGGACGGACACTGTGATCAGAAACGATACATATGCCAAAATTGGAGTAAAAAGTCTGAAAGTAATTACTACAATTTGCATTGGATTCGTGGATAAAAATGATGGATCTGTCAATCAATCAAAACGTATTTATATAGCACTTTACAAAACCAGCAGGTATCCAAAGTGCTTACCATCAGAAACACATGTCATACAATAAATAAGAGCGAACATAGAAACAGTAAAATCTGTAAAGGTTACACAGAAACAAAAGAATGAAATTGTCCCACCACTGCTACGTATCAAAGGCCAGACGAAACAGATACGTTTTAAGTTTGGACCTAAAAAGATCTACATCCGTGATGGTACGAATATCAGGAGGTAACCTGTTCCAGAGTCTTGGGGCAGCAACTGCAAAAGCCTGATCACCCCACCGTCTATACCTTGCCCGTGGCACTTCTAAAACCAGTTGGTTAGAAGACCGCAGAGACCGGCTGTGCTCACGCAGGGTTAAAATCTCGGACAAGTACTCTGTTTTTAAGGCCCTTAATGGCCTGGCTCCAAACAATAAAATCTTTAAATCTATTCCAAAACGCACAATGTGGTTACTGTGCAACTTTCGTTACTGGTTGTTGTTCAGTGATCACTGAAGCTAAAGTCTTACTGTGTTCAAGGACTGTGCAGCAGCATACAGATGTGCAAATGTCCCCGTACGTTGTGTGCAACGGCTGATGTGACACTTTACCTCTAAATTACTTCTATTTGCCTCAGGCGCAGCGAGGCACGTAATGGCACACCTGGCTGCGCAGCCCCTTCTTGGTGTTTCATTACTATTGCATTGGGACCAGCTATTCATGTACGTAGGATGATGAATTCATTCAAAAGGGTGTTTCAGTGAATCAACTCGGCATCTTGTTACTGAGGCACGGATGCACTTGACTGCAACAACGACTGTCGAAAGGTTTCCCGTGGAACCTTGTAGATATTGGTGGTCTCCATGAACTGCATTCTACTGACTATGGTGAACCTCACATGAGATTGACAATGGCAAGTCAAGACTTAAGGATTATGTCCGTATCATCATAACATTACACTGGGTGCAATTCCTCACAGTGTAGGTGGCCATGTCTCTTCTGGTTAGTTTGGTTATTTAAGTATGAGAAATCAAGCCACTTGATTCAATTCATTTAAGATTCTCTAGTGCTGATATCGAGGAGTCCAAAAAATGAGCCTTCCTCAATTTTTACAGATTTTTCAGTAACATCACGAGGCACAACTACAGTTGAAGCTGCGGCACACTGAGACTTCCACACGTAAAAGTAAAACAACAACTTAAGCCGAGTCCTCGTTCTGTTCTGCTGCGGCTTCATAAACTCTGTACATTTTGTACTGAAATCTACTGAAGTGGGGACAGATTAGAAAATCAGAAAGCGTGAACCAATAATGGGACATTGTGATGGTCTCGTTTATCCACAGAGGCCTGATTAAACACTGGAATCAAAGGAGGTGGATTCATTTTCCTCAAGTCCTTGATGTAACAAGAATGCTGGAGAAGACGGAGGCTACTTGTACGCTGCCAAGGTGACAAAGCAATTGATTCACGTTGTGTTGATAAAATCTGTGAATTATAGAAACTTAACATAATGCAGCATACATAATGAACGTAAGGGTTGGACAGCAAACTAAAGCACCGTCTGTATCAAAACAGTAGATTAGATTAATAGATTAGACTTCTCTGGTGCAAACCTTGATGCAACTCCTGTCCGATTTCTTATTCATATTCATTTTTTTCTTCCCCGGCAAAAAAAGCAGACTCCTTTTTCCTGTGATTAAAATAAACAGGACGGCTTCTGCTTGAGGCCCTCCTTAAATTTTCCACTTCATATCCTGAGTCAAGCCGTGCAAATATGACAACTACGACCGCGAAGAAGAAATCCACCCGACGAGAGGAGGCATCGGGATATTTGGTATCTTCACCTTGCGCGCTGTCATTCCCGGGGAGAGATGCTCACTTAATGGCGAGAGATGTCGGACTGAATCCTCGCCTCCCTGAATCGATTTATAGTGTCAGTAACCATCGGTTATTCACTGACGCTCAGATGTGCCGGAGGACGTGTTTTCCCACTGAAGTTATGGATGGTGTAGCTGATTCAAGGGGAAAACAAGATTTCCTGGGGGTGTAGCCGAGGCTCACGATTCTCGGGTGAGGGGAATGCGACAGCATGGACGCAAGGGTCACGATCGCTCTGCTTTTACCTGCACGACTTCTGCAGGGCAACAAAACTTTTGTGTGACGCATTTTCATCCTAGCTGGTCCAGGAGCGGGCTTTGCGAGAGAAGTTACTCCTCCACTAAACAGACCTCACATCAGACTTGACCCGATTGCGTTCTTTCTTGCCGCCCACGGAGGCTTAACACATTACATTAAAAATACTGAGTGGAATGGAATATGTCGAGCATAACCACAGAGCCTCGATTAGACCCCTCCAATGTAAACCACAAAGGCTCGTTTGAACATCACAGTGACACTGCCAGAGGCTTTGGAGGTGCTCAGGCTTAGTCATCTTTGACTGCAAGCTGTGCGTTTGCTGGTGTGTGAGATCACGGAGCTTCTCCCCCCCCGTCTTAACCAAACCCGTTATCCGTCTCTCCTCTTCGCCGCCGTGTGTCACGTTAGCTTTAATGCGACGTCGTTCCTCCACCTTCTCCATCTACTCCACTCCCTCTCATGTGCTGCAGAAGGGTCTCACCCCTTTCCGTTTTTTCTTTGGCTCTCTCCATCTTTCCCTCCTCCCCCTCCCCTGCCTTTCTCCCCGTGTGGCTGCTGAAAGCTCTTTAAAGATGCCCAAAGGCTTAACCACTTTGACATTATTACATGAGCCTGTCTCACTCAAACCAATCCCAAGCCAATTGAGAAGCTTATGTCTTCTCCACAGCAGCTTTAATGGGACGAGGGAAGCTCATTGGTCCACTGCCGTGGCCAAAGGCAGACCGCTCATGTTCACACCCGGGTGATTCATGTTCATGTGTTGCTGTGTTTTCAACTGTCCAATGGACATGCATACAAATAAGAGCGATTGAATATTCTTGTAGGTGTTCCTGCTGAGCAGATGCATCCTCGGGGCAATCTTAGTTAAATATCCTTTTTGTGCAGCATATTGTATAAGCTTTTGTGAGTCACCGTGGTGTAATGAGAACGCTTATCACATTATGCAAAAGTTAAATGCTTTGTGGTCAAACAGCATGAGTATATATTCTAATATCTGCCACGCACACCCTTTGAGAGAAAGAACACTAAACTGACATTCTCAAAGTAGCTACTGTTTCTGCGCTGCTTATTGTAAATAAATGTGTTAGAACCATGAATTAAAATGATTTTGATAATGTGTAAGAACTTGCTAGTTTAAAATAGGTTTTGAATCATGCACTCCCTCTGCCTGCAGAGACAGCCAATCATCATAATCACATGAGCGAATCACATAATCTGTGGCAACAGATGCATTATTACCTGGTCAATATGTTTTACTTTTAAAAAACAGTCCACCTATAGTGATACAAACTATCCACAAATTTAAGAAAAAACATGCATGATACAAAGGAGTACAGAAACAGCTTCACGAGGCTCTAAATTGTTTGAACTTGATTTAATGGCCTCTATAGTAACTGGTCAATGAAATGCCGAGTTAATCTATTAATCGGTTTAAATGATTCCATATGGTTTCACCTTAAAATCTCCGTCAACTTTACAAATCCACGGTGACGCCATATCATCATTCCGTGCTGGATGCTCATCTCTGCCCCACTGCACCAGCCACACACTGCAAATTACACACATTCATTACTTTTATGGATCTTTCATATGAAGTGAATCAACACAACTATCACTCAAAAAATGCCAAGCAGCCCACACTCACTAAAAAGTTTAAGGAGCGTAAACTTGAAATACGAATAAAAAAGGCTCACTTTCTTAGAAGTGACTGTATAACGCTGGGTTCAGTTGACCCGTCCGCTCCAGTGGACTTTTGCTCAGTGACCCTGGTGCACTGGAACAAAACGCTTTTTTGGAAGCAAAAGCACAGCCGGAAATGAGGGCAGCTCTGGAGGAGGATAATAGGATTTCATACGCAAAGATGATGATGACATATCAAGAAAGAGACAGTTTGTGGGTGGTGGGACTGGTGTTTATGTAACCCCACCCTCAAAGAACAATATCTTTATCTGTATTTTTATTTGTATTGTTCCAATTTGTACCTTTGCGGGGTGGATGTGAAAAGCAGTCTCTAAATCTGCTGCTCAACCTCCATGTGATGACTTTTATGGAGTTTTTTTAGAAGCCCAAGCCTGACTCATATTTCCCGGACTGCTGGTCCTCCTCCCACATACAATACGATGTGTGGATGTGACACAGCAAAGGACCGCACCACTTGCTGTGCCAAGTACAGTGTGTCTCTGGGGGAAGGGCGCGCGACTGTAGGCTGCAGAAAACCTGGCAGATCCATCGCCGATAAGGTTCATGTTCAGCGTTAATGGCCGTTATGAATGAATGAAATCCAAGATTAACAGCAATTCAAAACTATGCCGGAGTGAGCTCTCGTCCCTGGATGACTTTGACAGTGGACCGACAAAAAACGGGGTCCGTTTGAACGCATCAGCTCTTCTCTTTGTTAACATGGTTATATTTGGACATCAGTGCAGTTGAGGATCAGCGGATACAGCAGTCAAAGCAAATGTTTACATTACAAATTTAAAGCACAGCAACATCTGTTGTTTATACTGAAAAAGACCATCTAAACAGCCGTGTGTCATGGTAACCACAAGCTTTCTGAACCAAAACACCTTATATCCAATAATATAATTGTTTTTCTTCATTGGAAAAGGTATCTGTCAACCCTTCCACCAACCCTCACACCCAAATACCCTAATCCAGCTGTGTCTGAAGTCAAATCAGATCAAGCTGTGATGAAAGAGACGCATTCTTCAACATAGATATCTGATCATTTTCATTTATAGAAGAGTTCAAAAGCTGTCTGTAGACGTTGTGTTCCACAAAGCATCTGATCAAGTTTACAAAAGATAATACTTTGTAAATACAAAAACAAGGTCTCTTGTTATTAGGCCACTTATTTATCACCTGTAGCGAGCTAGCAAATCAGAAAATTGTGACTTCATTATCAATCACTGGGTTGGGGTTTATTGTATGGTTGATTGTGTTCTTCGTTAAATCAAATAAATCAAACACAGCAGATATAACACACCCATTGTCATGACAGAATATAGCCTTTAAGATAGGCGTTTAATATACTCAAAGCAATATGTTCACACACAGGGCTCCGTAACCACTATCCCCAAAGCTGATAAAAAGGGTCCATTTTTTAACTGTGGAGCAAGAGATTCTGAGAGTCTGAGTGTAAGTATTTATGAGAATGATGCTATTTTTGCTCTTTGCCTCAAGGTTGGCCACCTGCCCGAGGCCTGTGTGGTGCATTAAACAGCACAATATATACCTATATTGTGCAGATAATTCAGCTTCATAAACCCCCCAAATTTTGCTACTTTTAATTGTGTTGTTTACTTTCCCGTGTGTGAGGGAGAGAAACAGATGTTAGCATCTTCACAGACGTGTGCGGCAGTCTCCTCCCAATGCACACTCCAGGGTTCCAGTCCTGCCTTTTTTGCTTGGCCAGATGCCGCATGCACGCACGCACGTGCACGTGCACACACACACACACACACACACACACGCACACACTAGGATTCAGATATCCGAACACCAGATGTGCTCCTCTGCTCCCTTGGAACAAAGTGCTGGAGGTCATGATCAACTGTTGCTCAGAGAAACACAAAAGCAAAAGAAATAATACAAACAAGCATAAACCATTGACATAACCATCAGGACTCACACTCATTTACCACATAATTATAATGTCCATCTATCCCAGATTTGGATGTGACAGCAGGGGGTCTAAAGTCCTAAACCAGACACATTTGCGTGTCACACTTCCGGAAAGGCTCAAGCACATGCAGCCATGCTGCTGGGTGCACATGTTAACAGCGGCTTAGAGAAAAAGCGAGGAGTGTTGCTACGATTGAGGTTTAACAAAGACGGAGGAAGGAGTTACACAGAAAAGGACAGCAGGAGGAGAGTAATATTGGTTGCATGACCCAATATCGGTAGGATCGAAAAGGTGGAGATGAACGAGAAACAGAGAAAAAAACTGCAGAGGGACCAAATGACCTTTGCTTAGTGCTGCTGAGGAGGCGAGTAGGATGATCTTGACAGAAGTGTTTCAATAAAGCTTTTCGTTTGGCTTGACGTGTTGACATCCAGTATAGTGACGTCTTTGTGATGCCAAAGCGCGTTGTGGCCAGTTGACGTGACCTTAATCTCCCCCCCCCCCCCTTTCCAGGGTCCATTTACCATTTGAGCATGTTAGCTTTATACAACCCCTTGGCCAAATGTGCCAGTTGATTATATTGCAGAAGACTTCCAGCTCTGTATTAAGGGTTGATGAACGTCAATAGTAAGTAATCCATTAGTGCTTCTTAATAATCCATCTTCCTTCACCTAACAAAAAAAAAACTATGGCAGGAGTGACATACTAATAATACTAACATTAGCATTGCAAGGCAGCTGTGCTTAATCACAATCTTCCTTCTAGATTAATTGTTCATGGCGTCTTAAGACATTGCTTTGTGCAAGTTTTGGAAATCTTTGTCCTGGAGCTTATTCATCCTGCATAGGATGGACTTTTCTGAAACAGGTGGGAATGCAAGATACATGATTAGGGATAATAACATGCTGTTAGGAACTCAAATTGAAACCCTTAGAAATGCTCTGAACGAGTTTACAGTCTAGCTCTAGTTCCTGAAGTTACGGTATAGTTCAGCACAAAGGTTTATTTACTGCAAGTTACTGACATCATACATTAAACAACTGTAGTCCAACTGAGAGAGCATATGTCCCAGTGGTGCGCAAGTGGTCATAGGGCATTATATCTCAACTCCTCAGTTGTCTCAGAGAGTGATTAAAGAGGGAAAACGGCATTTGAGGTATAGCAGAAGCCAACATCCCTCCCCTGCCTCCCCATCTCACTTTCATCTGCCATATCTTGAACTCTCTTTTCCCCCGGGGAACTGCTAATGAGTGCTGCTCCTGGTAACATCTGGGGGCTGCCACTTCTCAGTCCTTATCACTGCTAAGTCCCTATATTCCATTCTTCAGGAGCGTGGCATTAATTCTATATCCGCCCCCTCGCAGAAGAGAGCCCATCACCTGCAGAGTCCCGGTCTGCTCGTTAAAAGGAAGAAACGCCTGTAAAATCCTGCCGGCCTGAAGGGCAGCGGAGGTGAGACGTCTGCTGTTACAGTTTTCTGTTGCCATGCTCAGGTTCCAGTAATACAGCACCACATCACAAAAACAAAAATGATATTCATGGGACTGTTGTTGCATATCAAATTGATTCTTTTCTCCCTTGACATGTCTTGTCCACATTATGTCGCATTTTGAGGGAATCACTGCATGTTCATTATGACATTAACATATTGACATATTGACATAATAATCTTTGTCATCATTCCTGGCTTCTACAAGCCTAACTATGCTTGAATTTATGGACTGATTCTTACAGAGAGAAAAGACTATTCTCCTGTGTGCATCTAGATACAAGCAAGACTATTTGACATTGACCTGAACAAACTGTGTTTGTAACCACTCAAGGGACAGTTCAGTATCTTTTACAAATGATGCTAAACACATGAATAAAATCTGTAATAAAATCATGTCTCATCTCATCCTGACCCTGAGTATGAAATGGATTGATGAATAGAAATGAAAGAAGTTCCATAAATAACGTGTGGCAGTTAAGGCAGATATAATGGTGCTCGTTCAATGCTGTAACCCGCTAGTCTTTCAAGGGCCACATTTCATCATACTTTGTCTAACTAATATGATAAGAAATTGGGGATTTAAATAGATATATTCGTGATCATCTACAGCTGAAAAAAGTGGAAAATGCAGATTAAGGCCAGTTAAATGAGTTGGCTCTTGGCTGTAGAGGTGCTTATAGGTTTGTTAGACATTTTCTGCTAGTTCATGTCTTCTGTTTTGCTGCTACTGAAGAAGAAAAGAAGTGTCATGTAACAATATCACTCACATTCAGACACAGTCATCTGTCAAGTGGCAAAGATATCCAGTATCATGTGAGAGGAAGGCAAGTCCAAAAGGCCTCTGGTCTCAAAAAGTCCCACTTTCAAGAGCTTCAAAGAGGAGTGTGTATATATGTGGCTAGGGAAATATGTGCTTTTTATTGCTCTATTTTGCCATTGGAAATTAATTTCACAACGTGAACACTATGACTTTTTTGTCATGGCGTCATCTGTCAACCTTGCTGTCGGGCGGTAGTAGATTTGAAGATTTACAGGACTTGATAGAGTTGATAGAGAGCGAGGAAAAGAAATCTTACCGCAATAAACAAATCCAGTAGCAATCATAGCCAAATCAGAAGCTCTTCTCAGTAAATGCAGTATGTCTTCATGTCTTCGACTATGTGTGTCAGTTCGCTTTAATTGAGGCCAGCCTCGTTAATGAGAAACAAGATGAATTGGTTTGCTTGAAACAGAAAATAGACGAGCAGGGTGAGAAGAGGTTAAGAGATGTGTGGGAGAAATTCAAAGAGCAGAATGTGTCTGCAGGGATGAACTGTAATTGGGCAAGTAAATATAAAAAACTGTTAAATGTTAGCCCCATGTGTGAATCATCACATTGCTGGTGTGTGTACTTTACATGGGCGCCAAGCTTGGCCGAAGGGTGCAGGTGTTATGTCATAAAATGTCGTTTGAATTGAAATTATTCACGTCCCCAGAGAAGAGGATGCATTGTGAGTGTGATTTAATTAAACCTTTGGGAAGAATGTCATGCTTCATTGCAGAGAATAGAACTACGTACAGAAGCTTAGGTGCAATATGGGTTCCGAACCAGGGCAGTCGGTGTGAAAGCTGGGTTCCGAGCCTCACAAAATGTGGGCGTGAATTTGTTAAACTGTGGAATAGCAAATGACACATTCACACCAGCTTTATTTACTGCAGTATATTCCTGCTGTGAAGAGTTTTGTTTGCCATTATCATTGAACATGTTAAATAACCGGAATAAAAGAGCCAAATTAGGTCAGGCAGGTTGCTCTCAGAGCGATGCTTACTCAATGTTTTGCCATTTAAGCTTTGCCACGGGCAGTGTGTGATAGGACGGGTTGCTATTAAAGATTTCAGTGAAAGCTAAACTGAACCATCACAGACTAAGAAACCAATGTTCCCTAACGTATAGAGGTGTGATTATGCAATGATTTAGAACCACATTGTTGGATCGGTATATGGGAGCCCAAGCAACACAACGAGTAGAGATCAAACGCAACAGCAGTTCTCCCCTTTGCCACTAGAGGCAGTGGCCCCTAACCCGACCAATGCTACAGTTACATCAATTACATCAGTTACATCTGCATTTGCTCGTTCTACTAGTTGAGCAAACGTGCATTCTGATTACTGGCCAGCAGGGGGCAAATCGTCTGGGTGCAAAAAAATAGAAGTTAATCAAAGCCTATGAAAAATGACCCTTTTCACTATATTCGTTGTCTCATTCGTTGCTTTGGGCGGCCTTACTGTGATTGACAGGTCCCTTGCTCTACCAGAGCAGTCTACACCATCTCCCAGTCACTCCTTCCGTTCACTAGTGAAAAAAGGTCAAGACGTTGACGACAATAACCATAACTTTGAAGTGGTCAAGGAAACATCTTCAGCTTCATTACAGCGGTCCTCAAACCAATGGCTGAAGTCAACACGAATATGTCCATTTCTTATATAAAGTCTGCAGGTTTTCTAGTGTTTTTTTTTTCTATTTTCACCATCCCTTTAGGAAGGAGAGAGATCATCGTCTAAAATAGTCCTGGACTGTGTCCCCGTGTTCTTCACTGTATGTCACAAACAAAAGTCCACATGGCGTCATGGAAATTTGACCACAGTTTATGTCAGAGGCGTTTAAATTGCCAGCTGGGTGTTGTCAGTGTATCTGTGGCCTGTTCCAACGCTGCAAGTTAAAAGGGGTCACATTTCTGGCATTATTTCAACGTGACAACCAAAGGACACATTAGAGTGATTTGAGATTTGTCTCTTTTACATTCAATAATTTGACCTCAAATCCTTTCAATTGTCATTGTTGAGACGGGAAAAAAAGAGGAGAAAGTGCTCTCGTCTGCTCATGACCAGCACAGAACTTATCTCCCTCCAATGATCCCTATCAAAATGAGCAGCTTATATCTGTCTGAGGTTCACTCTATTAATCTTGTCAAATGGATTTAGTGAGCAAAAGATACTGCAAACAGACACAAGGCCACAAGGACAGAGGGCCAGATGGCCTTGCAGATTGTAGGAAAAAAAAATATAGAGCAGCAAGAATTTATCCCAGTGAGTAAAGAAGGGGGAATGAGGAAGGGGGAAGTGTTTTGCAGGAGTGAGACGTCGTGAGGAGAGACGTCGCAGAGGGGAGGCGGCCAGTGAAAATGACAGGACGTGGCTCCAGCTGTCACTGGCTCTCAGATGTTAAGTCGCAGTGCTTTCCTGGAATTCTTGCTGCCGTTACATGCTGCAAAAACTCCCTGTTGAATTATGTATGTGGGATGAATGCGTCAGGTGCCAAGACAACTGCAGCAACACATGTAGAAACAAAAAGACGGTTACGCACAAGCTTCATTGTGAGGAAGTGCATCTAGAGCAGTTTTCAGTACAGTTCAGGTCAGTGCATACAGTATGAAAAGGCAGTGGCATGGTTGATGTGATGTGAGATAACCTGCACTCCAAGCTTGAATTTTATATGATATATAACTTCTGTCTTCCATGACCGCAATGCTCAGTAGTGCTAAAAATAACGGGAGCAGTCATGTTGCAGGAACGTCCATAAAAGTCACCGCCTGTGGCAGGTAAGGCCGGGCTTATGAATAAATTACTTGAGTGGAGAAAATGACCTTCACACAAGAACTTTATCAGGGTCCTTGAAATTATTTTTACATAAATTGAGATCAAGAATAACATTGTGCTGATGTACTTTGCGGGATTGGATCCAGGAAAGCACACAGACATTAAAACATTAATATACTTGACAACAATATTCAAAATGTTTCCAAGGTTTAATTTGTGTTCTCCATAAGATGACACTATTTCTGCACTAATGACAACTGGTGATATACAATTTTAGTATAATAACTCTTGGGTTTCCATTGGTAATTTCCTGAGACCATTTCTCAATTCCATTTCTGCTGCATAATCTTTTCAAATATACTTTCTCCTTTCACCCCTCTCTGTCTCTGTCCAATTAATTAGGTTACATCATGCGGTTCTGGATACTGAAGACTGGAGACAAGCAATTGGTTGTGAGGTTATTAAAATAGAAACCATCTGTTAATAATAGGCACATTAACCCCAATATTAATTTAGTCAGAGAAACACTTTGAACCAAGTCAGACATTTTAATATCTACAGAGTGCTGAATTGAATTGTCTCTTTTCATTGTTCTGTATTCTATAGATGAGCAGAAAATTCTTATTTCTGCTCCAATCCAGACGGTCATAGATGAATGTTGGTGTGTGTGAGATGTACAGTAGACACCATATGGGGTTTAACTGGTTAACACATGCTTACACAGACATTGAGCTGTGTCTAGTGAAAGAAGGAGTAATCAGGTAATCAGGACACGCAACACGTGTCACATGCTTTACTTTCATTATGTTCATTGATCAGTCCAAATATAAACATAGTTTTATCTTGGACTGCAAAGTTTGATGATAGAAATATGTTTTTTTCAAAAGCCAGAAAAAAATTCAAATAACTATTTATAAAGGTTGTGTTCCACCATCAGCATGGAGTTGATTTTTTGAAGGAGTATATCCAAGTCAAACCGTCCTTACTGTGCAATGAGTAAAGGGAATTTAGCATTGTTTCAATATTGTTAATTATGTTTTACTTGTTGAATGATGTTTACTTGAGTTTAGCTATGTAAAAAGGCGTCATATCTGTTAGCTAGACGAGGTCAGTAACAGTGAAGACAATTGTCAGATAGTTGAGGGAGACTTATAGAAAGATTCATTTCTAATGTAGGCAAACTTACAACCAAATCCAATATGATTCATCAGCTAAATCAAGCAGTTTTATGGACGTTCAATGAGTTGCAAATAACGTTACTTTGGGTAGCACTAGTTCAAAATTCTCTGGAATAGTTTTGGGCTTTGCATATGAAATCAATTTGGATCCCGCGTGTCTTAATTTAACTTCCCGAAATTAAGAGGAAGCAATTTTGGGACTCGCTACAAATGTGTTTTGAATGAATGTTTAAATGGACAACTCCAAGCCCTTTAACACAACACGTCATTCACCCATCTACACACACTCTGACGGCAGGGGCCGTGCAAGGTGCCACCTGCACATCAGGACTAAGTAAGCATGCCGACACACACACCGATGACGCAGCCGAGGGGCTAACGTGGACGGGACGTGGACCAAACACGGCTCTTGTAATTGAAGGATGACCCGCTCTACCATCTCAGCCACAATCACTCCAATTAATGTGAAAGGTGATGAGACAAATAGCTGTAACTCTACAGTTTCCCTCACTGTCCGATGGAAGGAGGGAGCGAGAGAGAGACAGAAATTAAAAGGCAGGCGCTTTAAGAGCTTTGGGAGGGATTAGGATCCAATAAGCCCTGTGAGGATTAAATCATGTTAATGCAATGCCTAAACAAACTGGACAAAGTGCACACACACACACACACGCATGCACAGAGACAGAGCGAGGCCTGTAAAAAGAATGAGAGGAATAAGCCCATACACTGTATAATGGTAATGTGTGAACACAACTGTGATGTTATGAGGCAGCATTTACCACAATACCACGTCACCGCATTTGTAGGAACTTTAACCAGTTGAATCAATCAGATCAGCCATAGTAAAAGAATCAGGGTTCTTGATGGTACCTTTTGAGTTACAACCTGAACTGAAACACCCGTTTGCAGTGCGACCATTAAAAAAGGTTCACTTTCCCCAGGGGAGACGCTACGAATGAAGCGGTGAGCCGTGCCAATTCCTTCCTTCTGATGTAATGACTCATTGTTCCAGGATATGGCCCCAATGATCGTGAGAACAAACGGAGCATTTTTACATCTAATATACGTCTTGCAGTAGTGTCAGCACTTTTGTTGCTTTGTCCCAATAGATTTAGCATTCTAGAAATACGTTTTAAAAAGGCTCCTGACGTGAGCAGCTGTGCTGCCACTTCATCAAAGTCAATCAAACGCTTTAATGCAAATGAACGGAACAAGATGTTCCTCATGAGAGAATCATTCTCCCTGCAGAAGTGAAGTCTTGCAGCAATTTGATGCCTTCCTGTCCATACAATGCGAAGAGCAGTGGTTGTTGAACCCTGTGCAGGATGAACAAACAATGTCATCAGTATGTGCTGGATTTCTTTCAGAACTGTGAGTAGGAAGTCGACGTAGTCACCTGGTGGTTTTGAAGTCTACCTTTTTTTTTCCTCACAACCAGAAGAGACACGAGAGAAGACATTTCCAGGAAACAATACATGTTTTAATCAAATTTTGTTAACTGGAAACTCACTGAGAAAGTGACCATTTTCATAAAGATGCCACACTGTACAGAATTGAATGTCTACATTGCTCTAATTAGTACCATCATTTACTAAATTAAAGTACTTTCACATTGGCTTCAGGTTTTTTTTAAGACCCTGAATGTGTTGTCTGCTCAGTGTACATATTCAGTACTACAAAAGGTGACAAAGAGAAAGAAAAATGCAACGTGACAACAAACTCACCTTTCTTTTTAAACAAAAATATTTGATGCAATTGTATAGTAGCTCTGTTACAAATACAAACACTGAACTTTCTGTTATACATTCTGAAAGTCTTTGCATAAACAATGCTGGATAAATACATGCACTTTATCAAAGAGAAGCTGAAACTGCATAATGCATGTATTCATAACAATGTCATTTGAATTTCAAATGACATGTTTTACAAACAGCTACCCCTCACTTTGAACATTGAATTCAAACATCTTCATGCAAGTCGAACTCATTGTTAACTTTCACCAGCTAAACTCTGAAAAATACACATTGGTTAATATATAATTAACACTAATTGCAATGTAATGTAATGTATTGTGTTGAATTTACATAATAGAAATGTTAACAGAAGTTAACAGTACTGTCTTGAATATCGGCGATCGACTAAATTAAATGTTGCTTCAAATCCTATGAGTTGCATTAGTATTAATGTACGCACACTGGAGTGTTCTCATCTGGCGATAAAAGCTGGTTGCGTTATGTAAATGAGTGCAGAAAGATGCATTGGTAAACAAAATATTAGCCGATTGATTAAATCATAGTAACGTTATTTTAAAAAAACAGTGATTGATTGATTGTATGAAAAGGTAGAGTCCATTAACCATTGCTACCCAGTTAATGGGTTCCTGCTTTCAGATACGTGCCCGTGTGCACGTCCTCCATACGGTGTAGTTTCACTTTGTAATATTGATCCGATCAATATTTTTAGGGATCAGCATTTGTTCAAAGGGTGTTTTTTTTAATTTTCTTACCCACGTGGTACAAGAAGTAAAGCTTTCAAACTATTAGGCTTTTGATTTTTTTCAGTGTGCGCTGACGAATGGGTCTCTGTCAACTACCAAAACCGAGCAAATCAGTGTAGCAAAAAAGTCACTAATGCAACAGTTGCAAAAAGGATATTGATTTGTTATATCAATAAAGGAGGTGCCATCAATGTCACAGCAAATCAAACAACAAGGTACACAGCGGTTGCTCCTCCCAGAACTTCATACCCTTTCCCAAATAGTAGTTAATTTGGCTGTTGCCTTTCCAACTTCCCTTTTACGTTGATGTGAATTGAACAATCACAGTCTCTAAAGTAAAATGGAAGATGATAAAGCGTTCTATGGCGGACTACACGTTAGGAATTTCCTGCTCCCTTGAAATGCCCCCCTGCTGCCCAGCATGAGGGGTTTTGCTCTTATGGCTGGTATTGCATAAGAGATTTAGGCCTTGAATGAAATTAATCCAGTGTGAAATCACAAGTCCAGAGATGTACTTCAGGGAAGCCCAGGAAGGACACTCGTGATGCTGAGCATCGCGGCTCCGATCCATCAGCGCTCATTGCTCTGAAGGCAACGCCGCGCATGCGTCTGCATGAGAACACATGCCCTTTCATCCACACAGCAACCCCACACTGGTAAACGTACTGTACTTGTGTTACATTCAAAGTATTTAACATCAAACATCAACAGTGACATTTCTGTTCACATCAGTTTGTAGCCTGAGCAAACTCAAGCCCCCAGAGTTTTATTAGTTTGCACAAAAGACCTGTCATATTTATTTTCAGTTTGAAAGCCTTCGGTCAAAACGCCTTGAGGATTAATCGTAGTTCAATCTAGACAAGGTCAAGGCTTGTTGTTTTTCTGCGGGTTCATTTCCCTTGGCGGTTCATCCAACAGCATCAAGCAGGGCCCCGTTTCATTAGCACTAGAGTCCAAAGTCCCAGTCGCAACCAGGCAGGAGACGCTAAGATGGGCGTTAAATGAAGAGGGACCTGTCTTTCTGGCCTGAGGGTTGGAGGAAAACAACAGGTATAAAAGTACTGTACCTTGTTGGAGGGGCAGAGGGGTGTCCTGTTAGAGCAGAGCCACCTCAGAGAAGAAGAAATGCTGTAACACAAACACAGAAAAAATATGCACACTTTAGGTATCTCACGTTGTGAAAAAAGGCTGCAAAAGTTGTAATGGTGGCTTTTGACTGGACAGCATTGTTTTGATATGTCAATAAGTACGGTGCTTTGTTATTGTTTTTTAATTGGTATCAAAACTGCTCACTATGACGTCTTTTTTAAATTTATTTGGAACATTTTTTAGAGGTTGGCAAAATGGCTTGTCTTCAGATAAGAAGCATTTCAATTAAAAACTACTGATTAGATTAGGGAAATGTTTCCTTAGGCACTAGCACTCCGGGAACCCGAATCACGAATCAGCAGAAAACATGTACCACCTGCGTAAGATCCTTATTGGATATTGTTCACCGACAGTATAAAGGCACAATGTACAGTAGAAACACGTGTCCCTCTGAGCTTTTGGATTGCGTTGGATGTTTCATACCCAGAGGTACCATTCAGAGACAAGTGCAGCACAGACAGACCTTCACTGAGGGAAGCTAATCCCTCAACAAGTCCAACCCTGGGAGGAGTTTTGTTTTATTTGACCTCCATACTCTGATTTTGATTTCATGGGTAAATACATTTTTAATTTAAGTGGCAGAAAGGTTTTAATAAACGTCTCTGGCTCAGTCGCCTGTTTATCTTTTCTTCTTCTTCCCAGAGGGGGAGCGTTAGCGTTGATATCTGGATGGTTATTGGACGTGTGCCAAAGAGCCCAGAGTGATCATCGAGTCTACCTGGCCTCACCCCGACCTCTGCCTGATTAGAGAAGCCGGGGGCTCCCCGGTGTCTGCAGGGCTCACGTGCAGGCTTAGTGGTCTGATCACATACACACTCAGCATCTTTCTGGGCTTTGTCACTGGGTTCATCCTTCATCAGTCCGGGGTCGGCTCTGTGGTCCGTTTGTACATGCCGCAATTAAGTCGGCTATTTGCATGCAGGTCAGTGGATTCACGTACCCACCTTGTGGCTGAACCAAATGCTATCGTGGTAGAACTTCAGTGCTATTACAACACCTTCTTTTATACGAGAAGGGCTCCAAAGAATCCAGCTAATAGACTGAGTATATATCTGAGCATTGCCTCTGGCACAATTGGCAGCCTGCAGCTATAATCGAATCATTCTGTTGTTTTCATGAGATTGGAGCAGTAATGAGGCCGATTTTCCCAAAGTGGTGTTACAAACAGGAAATAAACAAGACCAAGATGAACATCTTTGGGGGTAAAGACTTCCTCGCCACCACTGCTAGCGGAGCAGGATGTGCATGCATACATACACACTAGTAACTTGTCCTACCAGCATGCACACGAAGCACAGGAAGACAAAATGATTTCAACAGATGGCAAAAGGGCTAAAACGGCTTGCGGCTTTATGTACAAAAATGGTACAGAACAAGTGGGGACACTGACAGCGAGGCCATGTAAACTTGACACGAATGGGCTGCTCTAACGATTTGAAAATCCATCACTTTGTGTACTAAGTCCTTTCCAAATGCTTTGTTACGGTTTGATTGTTGCAGAAAAGAACGAGTTGGCTAGACTTTAGAGATTTGTAATGTACATTAAGTTGTTCTAGTTAAATATTAGGTGACATAACTAATTAGTTAACAGTCACATTAGCAGCTCATATTAGAATATTTTACAAAATGGAAAATAGTTTTAACATATTTGTTGGGCTTTGACCATATGTTTACTGAACTGAATATAAAGAGAACTGTTTTTTTGACTGCAGATGGCCCCCTTCAATTAAAAATCAACATATTGTAATGTGATTCTCTTTAAGCAGCACCGCATACACTCGATAGCCAATCCGGCATCGCTCCTTGCCTGTGTACACAGCTTTGATAGTTATCTGGAAATTTGTTCCCTTGCCAACCACTTGTGCTTTTAGGGTCATCTGAGGCGAGTTTGACTGCGAGCCCGTTTCGCCCACGTGTGAGCTAAACATTTCCTTGTGGCTCATGCTGCTGTGGTTTCTCGTGGTGTGAATGCAGCGGGGCCTCTGTAAGGCATCTTTAGCCCGCTGCATTAGCCTAGCTCTCCTGTGACACACTTTCTGCTGTGAGGCAGCCACTCTGAACCCGTTTCACTGCGGGCCACACGGCCTCACTGCTGCTCCTCGGTGCTCCTCTCTGTCATCGCCCGTTCATCTCTTCGCTTCGCTCTTTGTTAACCTGCCGACGTCTTTGTTTTTTCCACTCTGTCTAATTGCTTTCTCATCAGCCCTGCGTGTCCGTCTCTTTTTATCTGTCTCCTTTTGACTAACATTCGCAGACAATCACCCCGCCAAAATCAAACGCTGACTGACCGAGCTGCTTTGTAAATCAAGAAAAAACGTGTTTTTTTCACACTTTGTTAACAAAATGCATAATTGTAATTACTCCAAAGATATATGACTACACAAACAATGACATCATACTCCTCTTTCTCACACTCTATGACACAAGCGTGCACACTCTTCTGAATCAAATACTTGCAAGTTGTCCTTTGTAGCCTCAGGCAGTGCATCAATCCAATACTGCTACATGATCCACGTTGGATTTGGAGGCTTCACCCACTGTCACAGCCAGGGTGCCCAAAGGTAACCAATTACCAAGAACCAGGAGCACGGGGTGAAGCCTCCGATAAACCAAGCAGGCCTCAGTGTCTTGGGGAGCACTGTGGGTGAAGCTGGAGGATGACCCTTTGCGTCAGAGTGTGATTAAATTACAGGACGGTTGAGAGGACCGTAGATCTTGGATCGGCTTTTCTATTTACAAAATAAGTCAACAATTATATTCACACACATACAATGAACCTTTAAATCATTGGGAGGCAATCAGATCATACTAGAGGTTAGAGGTAAGTCAGTGTTTCCTCATCACCATTGCGGTCCGATGTCTTACTGGTCATTGTTACGGTGTAACTGGAGTCAACTCCAGGGGGAAATACTACAAGAGATTCACTGAAGTTTAGCTTTGCTCTGTGAGAACTACTTTCTTGATCTACTTTATGCTCCATTTCTTGCCCCCTATTACTTATCGCTGGCACACTTTACTTCTTGAACTAGTCCATCATGGCTAACAAATGTTAATGGTGATATACAAAAAGTTGTGCCAGGGTGAGCTGCGTGAATCATCCAAACATCATCATATCATAAAGGACACACATATTGTAGACCCCTCTCTGTAAAATCATTTATTCTGGGGGGGAAGTTAGTGACAGTTTGAGCTCCATGGTAACTATGACACCTTGGCAGAATAGATTCAGGCTGAGTGAATGGTCAATCCTACTAGTAGATCTCTTTCTCTCCCTGATTGCCCCAGGGAATCTCCTTGCTTTGGTTACGACCCCAACTGACTGCCATTGTGTCGACAGCTGTAGTCGTAGCAACAGTTGGCAAGTGCAGCTCTTTCACACTGAGACAAAGGGACAAGTGGGTGAAGAGAATGAAAGGGCAAGAGACTCTCTGTCATCAGCAGTCATGCATCTGCTGAACCGTATCCCAATCCGTCCATCTTTATATCCACCCTTTTGTGTCTTGCTCACTTTCCCTTCTGTATCCTCATCCGTCGCTCAATAGATGATTTATGGCTCAATGTTCTCCTCAAGTAAATGTTTCTTTATATTAATCAACGCGCAGATGGTTCCCATCGTTACAATTGTTTCTCTCTTCCTCTTCTGAGATTTACTGTCCAGTTCATCATGCACACACACACTGATAGGGCGACATTAACAATACGGGGATATCAAGTGGCCATCCATCCGAATACAATGCAGAACAGTTATCGTTTCACCAACTCTTTTAAGTCTTTTAAAAACCCATTTTCACTCACCCATGTGACCTATTCTTCATTTCTCCCTCCCCTCATCGCTCTATTTATTCTTTTATAACGCAGACTATCGTTTTCTCCCAATATCCATTCACCCGTCACCGTGTCCCGTCTCCATCCCTCACACGATCTATTGCTCTCCTGTATCATACCCAGTCTGTCTCCATCTCTGACTTTCTCCCCATTCTTCGGTCTCTCATTCAGCACCTCCCCCGGGGGCTCTGAACGGTCCGTGTATCCCCATGAGCGAGGCTGCTGAGGGAGTGTGAAATATTGATGGGCCCCGGGGCGAAGGCCACCTCTAGCCTCGTCTGCGGGGGGGTCAGGTAGAGTTGCGGCGGGTGAACTACAGTAGTTCGAGCAGGTATACGACAGCAGATGGAGGCGAGTGAAGCGAGTGCGTGTGTCCATGTGAAAACCATGTTACCCCAGGTGCCAGCTGGCTTCTTCACATGCATTTCAGAGATTTTCTGCCAGTTAATCTGTTTGGGGATGGAGTGAGTGGACCCTTGAGCTGGACTCGTTCCCTACAGCGTCCACTCAAACGTTTTTCTCCAAGATGAGCCTCAACACGACTAAAGGGTTTGCTTTGCACTCCTCGTTTATGCACCCCTCCCCCCCCATTCCTCCTGGTTTCTGCATATTTTCGGTTGTTTTTCCAGCATCTTTGTCCACCTCTCTTGACATCGCTCTCCCCTGAAGCAAAGCCCTTCATGTTCACTCTAATTAGCCACACTGCTTATATTTATATATCAAATGTATCTTCTCAATTCCATATTTTCCTCTCTGGGTGACTCAGAGAGAAAGATCTGTTTGACATTC
Organism: Pungitius pungitius; assembly: GCF_949316345.1. NCBI lineage: Eukaryota > Metazoa > Chordata > Actinopteri > Perciformes > Gasterosteidae > Pungitius > Pungitius pungitius. The sequence goes on along the minus strand of NC_084907.1, from coordinate 17,072,199 downwards.
CCTATCTGGTGAAGGTGACCTTGCCAAACAGACCCATAGGAATTGCCATGATGCTTATGTGGAGAGAGGGAAAGGGGGATGGGTATAGGGTAGAAATAAAGGGAAGAAGACAGGGAAAGCAAAAGTGAGAAAAGGCAGCTTCACAACAGAGCTTATATTCTGCACCCATGATTCATGGTCCCATCACTCTGGTTAAGATTACTATAATACTACCTTCCTTTATATTTCTCCCTCGGCTTTTCTCATTCTCGCTTCCTTAAACCTAAAGCAAATATGTAAAATCTTCTCTGATTCTATGGTGAGTGCTGACGAGGTCAAAGTGGAAATCTGAAACCCTCTACAATGTAAATGCAAGCTTTCCTGAACACCGTTAACAATTTACAAACAACACAGCATTGTTATATGGTTAAAAACACAATAACAAGGTAGGACACTGGAATCTATAAATAACATATTAAATAAAAACAGAAACCTAGTTAAAACATCCTCTTTAATCTTCATGTTACTCTGTCAGACGCTCCCTTTGAACCGGTTTTAAAGTGAAGGAAATGTGGATGTCTTCCTCCTTAATGATAGGGAGATGCTGTTGCAAACTTCATGAAGATCAAGATGAGGATGAAGAAAGTGCAGAGGTGGCACCGTCATCACATTATCCTCATTCCTGGAAAACGCTGAGCAGGTAAGTCATTGCATGTATCTAAAACACTACAGCTCAAACTAGATTGATCAGGCACTGGAGATTACATTATTAGAACAATGTGTTGTGCTTCCGTGTAATAGGAAGTCCTGAGATTATTTTGTCAGCCAAAGGATACGCAGTAATAAGAAAACAAGGTTTCTTCACCAGCACATTTTCTGGGCCTCAGTTGTTATGTTGAGGAGATGCAATCAGGCCTGCAATGCGTCACTCACACAGCCTTAGGCAGAAACATTCACTGCCTGTCAAAATTAGGGCAATGATGTGTAACATTTCATCATCAAAAACTTTTTACATTATTTGTCAGATTATTATGCCGATTTCAATACGGCGAGGGGGAGGTTGAGGCTCTCAGAGCTGCATGTGAAACCTACAGACCATATTCTGTAGGACACTAGCCTGCACACATCACAGCAGAGAAAGGATAACAGATGTAAAAGCACCTTCCCACAGCCCCCGAAAAAATGAATAAATAAGTAAAGGCTTGAATTCATTTAGAGTAAATTATTAAAGACCTCCTATGGCTGCGTCTCTCCAGGATTCCCTCAGGTACGGAGTCACTTGTAAAGTGTGCAAACTGCAGCGTTTCAGCCAAGAATGTTCAAGAGAGTCTTTGCCTTCGATTCATAGTAGATCACAGATAATGTAATCAAACCAAAATCACACTATGGACAATTACCCCTTTCTACCAGCTGTTTGAGGCATTAACATTCAATCTCTAACCTTATGGTCGTAATGTTCATTTAGCTTCAACTCTCTCTGCAAAACATAATTAGTACATTTTCGGAAAAGACCCGCCGCGTGTCTTTTCCCATATCCCTTCTCTTAACCACTGAAAGTTGTTGGATGTGTAGGCGCCACAAACGCTCCACTATGTTTACCAGCTGGCCACCAACTGAGGCCGCTGTTCAGTTCTTTGAAGGCAAAGTGCAGCGGGTCCGTCGGCTTGTTTGATGCCGCCTGCTGTGAGTGACTGGAGACAAAACTGAACCGAAGCAGTAAAGTTTCAAGCTGTCTGATCAAAACAGCCTCTTCACATTCACACACACTAATTTGAGTCAGAGTGAATCTAAATATATATCGTCCGGTGCAGCTTTATAAAACTGAGGGCTTACTCATCGCTGCGTATCCACATGTACATGCTTTAAAGATGTCTGGCCTGTCTCACTGTTGAATGGGAGCAGTGTGGCTGAGACAGAAAGGGTTAGGCCTATTATTTTCTAACAGCTAACTGTGGAGGACTCTGTATCTCTGCTCCATCACTGATAAGGAGCATCAGGGCAAAACGGACAGTTTGAAGCAGTGTTGTTGATCCCTGAACACTGTGGATGCTGTAAGGATTTGTTCACAAGGAAAGAAAAATGGAGACATAATGTTTTACATACAAATGAAAAAATGATTCATATATTTAAAAAATGACTTTGTTTGAAAAATTGCTGATCGCAAGCAGTTCTTTTTGTATGCTGTGATGTCCTGAGAGGTTTGGGTCCTCAATGGGAGGTACATTCCCACCCAATGGTTGCAAGAACTACAACTCCCAGAGGCAGCAAGGCCGCCTGGGAAAAGGCAGCTGCCCAGCTGAGAGAAATGAAGCTGATTGCCCTGACGAAAGCTCGGGGTTCTGGAAGAGCAGAAAAGGGGTGGGAACGAGAATCGTGAAAAAGAGAGATTGATGTTGATTTTTGGTAGCGACGGCTTGTTGTCGGATTTACGGTATGTACGACACAATAGTGTTGGATATACATAACACACAGAACATTTTACAGTAGATATAGTAATGAAAAAAATTAAAAGAATAAGATAATGATACACATACACAGATGACCCTCCTTTTGGTTTGACTTGGAGCTAATGGGTATTTGGACAGGTGTGTTAGCTATGCAAACACAAAGCAAACTAAATCAGCAAAAAAAAGCACAAACCTCTGCCTTTTAAACTAAATGCAAGGCACATTTAAATTACATAGACTTAGCTTCACAAACTCTTACTGTTATAGGATTCTGATAAGTCTCTGTCTGCCTGCAAATGCTTTCAGTCGGCAAAACGAAGAAAGAAAAGCTAAGAAAAGCAAAGAAAAGTCCCTTTTTCAACCACATTTCCTGCCCTCCTGTCGGCTGCCACTGATGTCACCGCTTACATTCTCAGCAACATGTTCCCGTCCACAATTACCCATAAATACACGTCATACGTCACCAAATTTATTCCAAACTTTAATGACCTACATGAAGTTGACCCCCAGGCTAACATGGCAGCCACACTGCAGCAGTAGTGTTTTCATGAGCTGAACGAGCCTCAGTGGTCCTCTCACTGACCTCTGAGCTCAGATACCTTTTCTGGTCAGCTTGAATGCAACATTTGCTAGCATCTGGTGTGCTGCATTCGCACACTTAAGAGCATAAGTAGACAAAAGAGAGTGAATGAGGTCAGGATTATCAAACGAATGGATTTTGGGAATTTGTGGAGTGCGCTTAAACCATCTAAATAAAACAACCTTTGCTATTTTTAGCGGCGTCAACAATTTCACATGTTTGACATTTCAAATGTTCCAGACATCATAGAAAGAGCTACACAATCGAGCAATGTTTATCCACCAAATGATGGAGCCCCCTCTCAACAATCTCGGATTCATCACAGACCTGCAGCAATGCACTTTGCACATTAATGGTTACTGGGGCTGAGATGCTTTTGTCACCGAGACAAACAGTCAACACTCAAGTCTCACGGGCATTTTTGAAAGGCCAAAGGATGAACAGATCTGATATTGTGAGATTGCTGCACATGCATTGGAGTGTGCCATTAGAATAAAACAGCTTTATTTTTTATTTTTTTTAAATCAAGTGATTACTGGACGAATGCAAATGCTAACACAATGTTTATTATTTATCAAACAGTTTATCAAGAACTGTGTTTTTGTGTGTAGACTAATTTAGCCATTATGCCATTAAGGCTTTCCAGCACATCTGTGCCTGGTCTTAGACATTTCTGAGACCCATCTCCTGTACACAATTCTACATTAAGTCTTAAATCAGTGCTGCAACTGAAGTGAGCTATTAACTCCAGGCATGTGCAACCTCTGAAGGATTAAACGCCAATCCTTCTTAAATCTTCCCTCGTTGTGAAAACTGTAACGCGAGCTCTTGCAGGGATACTGTTGGTGCAGCGCAAACATTTATAATAATGCGAAGAGGCACTGTCAGGACCCCGTCACCACCAACTATCAACGGCATATCTGCACCAGCTCGCTCTACCCTTGGGTTCAAATGTCAGACTGTCACAGCGATTTGCTAATCCTGTTACAGATGTCCCGCTGAGAACATGAGTGCTTCCACTTCTGTTGTCATGTGGAGTTTGGTTTAAGTGTTACTTTTTTGTAACAATTCCTCCTCCAATCGTTTTTTACATGAGAAGAAGCTGATCTACTGTAAGAGATCAAATAGACAAGACAAACATGGAATGTAAATTGTAGGTAAGCTTCAATCCAAAATGTTGCATGGCTCTTCCTTTATTGGTTGCATATTGACCACAAATGTCCCCAGGTGTAGAAGTGCATTTCAGCTAAGATTATTTGTGTGAACATGGTGGTAGGAGAGAGTTGAGTCATAACTATTGCAGCATCGTGGTTGAGGAAGTCTTTTTTGTAAGGCTGTCACTCATGATTATACACCGCTCCGAGTTGATGCAATGCCACCCACTCCAGATCAAGGCCATAGATCTGAAACTGAAGAAATAATGCTGAAGTGTCCCTGAGCAAGACACCCGACCCCTAATTGCTCCCCAGGTAAGAGTGTAATGCATGGGTTAAAATGCAATGTAAGTCGCTTTGGATAAAAGCGTCAGCTAAATGAAATGTAAAGTAATATAACAATCTGCAAATAAAAACTATACGACCTCAAATATAAAAACATATGAAAGTGCAAAATGAAAATAAACATTGTACTCAATTTCAAAACTGAATGAATGCATTTAATCTTTCGCATATTTAGCTTTGATGTCCACAGGTACGGCAGCTTATGCCAGATTATGATTGCAGAGGAAACACTGAGTCAAATCAGTATCAACTGTTTGAATATCATTTTCTCAATCATCCCCTTATTGTCAATATGGAACGCTAGAGCAGCAGAGCTGAAATAACGCATAGAAGAACCATTTTCAGACTCTCGTTTTGGGGGACAATTGTTGGAATGAGACAGACACAAATCAAGCCGATGTAAGAATCCGCAGTTTGTCCATGAGACACATCATCAGTGTCCTGGTCTCGCTGGGAGTCGACACAATGAGAACATTCAGTCTTGTTGAACCCTACCGGATACCGAAGACCAGGTGGAGCTAGCACAGGAGCGAAATACGATCGTTCCTTGTGTTGTCCGGATAAGGTCCAGGTCATTAAATAGGTCAAAAACAAGGACAGTGGCAGCTGGGGGGCAGCGGGAGGGGGGGGGGGGGGGTGTTCAGGGAGAAAGGAGAGAGCAGAGGCAGACAAGCAGAGAGAGTACGGACGGAGCAAAGCAGGAATGAGGCAATAGCATTAAAAGAGGCAGAAGCTGACCCTGTAGCCCCTGGCATTAGCTTGTTTCAAAAAAGGAGCATAGATTTCATCAAATCATAGCTTTCCACTTCAAAATAATCCACATTTGATAGCTTCTAATCCGCCAAATTGGGACAGGCAGGTCAAAAGCTTAACAGGCCGACACATATGGATGTACTCCATGCATCCATCCAAGTGCATTTGTAAACAATCAAGTGCGCATCTCTTGCTCTGTCCTTGCTCTCTCAACCACAATTTAACTTACGCACGCACACAAGCACACTCCGGCAGAGTCCGTCCATCATCGCGAGGTTACAAGTTCACCATCACCATCATCATCTCATAGTTCTTTCCATTTTCTCCTCCTAACAAAACCTGTCCCCCTGTCAGGGCCACAGATTAATGAGACTACAGTTTCCTCCTCAAGTCATTTTTACCGACGCAGCATTGAAATAGCCCGGCTATATTTGGCCCCCGAGTGAATGTTCGTGCACATCCGTATGTGTGAATGCAGTGACCATGTGGGCCAACTTCCAAGACGGCCGTCCACTGCACACCACAGCTTCGCTTGGACCAAACGGATGCAGCACTTCGAAGCAGTTGTTGTCTCTTGGCCAGAAGAAGTGTCCTCTTCACTGAATTTAAAGGGATGCTCGGATCAATCACGATACCAGACGGATGAGCTCGGTACGCCAACCACGTAACACAGATAATCAATACGTAGAGCTGCACTCACAACAGCACACACAGGCTCTTGTGAGCAAGATTAACTATGAAATCGGGGCACAATCAAGCTATTACAGTAAAATCTTTAAACGTGTAAGTCAATTTCTAATGAGTCTAATTAAAACTCAGCACAGCGAGGAGTGGCGAATGCTGTGTTGTTGATCCCTGAACACTGGATGCTGTAAGGATTTGTTCACAGTGAAGGTGGTTTGTTTGGCACCACGTAAAGGCAAAAAACAATTACTCATTAGTTAAGATAAGCAATATTTAAGATTTAATGAGTGACAATGCAACAATAAATAATCCAGCCCAAAAACTACTGAAGTGAACTACTTGAAAAAACTGCTGAAAGGTTGACGACACAGTTTGGTTTAACGTACATAACACAGACCATTCACAACAGAAATAGTGGTGCAAAGCACTGTGTCTATTCTCTTCTATGCAGGACTTTAATAATCTTCATCCACTCATCGTCTTCATCTCTAAGCATCATTTATATTTCCACTTCTCCTCATCAGAGCCCCATTCCTATTTCCACTGACAGCCATAAGAGCAATTAGGTCATCAGTTTGCCTATTTAGAGCGTGAAGACCTCAGCCTGGATTTGATATGTCATTTAAAAAGAAATTGTGCAGATTTCCAACCGCTGGTTTTTTCCGAGTTATGTATAAAGTGTGAACTGCAGCCGGTATCAACATCTCTAGGGCGCATCTGTAAAATCTGCAGCTTCTACATGATTGATTATTTTTCCCAACCAAGGCAAGGTTATTAGAGCTGTCTGGGTGCAGTAGAGTAAGAGTACACTGTAAAAAATCGCTGTGATATTTACAGTTATTTACGGTGTTTGTGAGCAGTAAGCTACTGTAAAACAATATCACAGTAATTTACTGGATATTCAGTGAGCGATTACAGTAGCCAAAAAGGTACTGTAGTAAATCACAGTAAGTAAGAATTACTGTTGTAAATCACAGAAACACATTGCGTACTGTATAAAACACAGCAAATAAAAAGGTCCTCTAGAATAACACAGTAGCCAAAAAGGTACTGTAGTAAATCACAGTAAGTAAGAATTACTGTTGTAAATCACAGCAACACATTGCGTACTGTATAAAACACAGCAAATAAAAAAGTACTCTAGAATAACACAGTAGCCAAAAAGGTACTGTAGTAAATCACAGTAAGTAAGAATTACTGTTGTAAATCACAGCAACACATTACGTACTGTATAATATCAAATTAACTATTTGTGTACTGTAAAAAAACACAGTAACCAAATAGTCACAGTCATTAAAAATGTGAGAAACACAGTTACCTAAAAATTACTGTAGAAAGTCAGAACACCAAGTAGTGTACTGTGTATTTATTTATTTAACATATGATGGTATTTCTTTACAAATTTCACCATATATACCACATTATGCAAGTAGGTAAGTTTAGATGGTAAAGCTCTCAACTGCAACTTCATTGAATCAAGACGATTGTTAGAACTTGAGGTGGAGTATTCGTTTGCACTCGTTTCCTCTCTTTTTGACACAGCTGCGCTCATTCTGAGTGATTTCAATGGATAGGATGGTCGTACAGCTCAGCACAACAGTACTGGAGTGGAAAAACAAGTTACCCTGCACAACTAGCGTACTAAATTGAGTTACGGGATTTGTGCTGGTTAAATCTTCTGGTTAAATTTTCATGCCACTTTTTTTAACAAATAACGAGTGGGAGAACATTGAAGGACTGGATCTGAAAAGACAAGATATTTGCCTGTAAGTTAAATGCTTTCCTGAACATGCTCTGTCCTGACTAAATCTAGCGTTAATAATCAGTTCAGTAATTTATTTGTGTTTTTTGTTAGCAAAAATGTTTTTTACTTCCAACCGTTTCTAAATTGTGTTTGCCTTTAGCAATCTTCTGTTAACTTGTCCAAATGCCATACTCATGTAAGGTTTGTAAATTCAGTGCAGCATCAATTTCTGCATTCATTTTACATGTTAAAATTCACAGGAATCTAGCAAATAATAGATTTCCGTGTGGAGATGCAGAATGTCCAACTGCTTTTGCAACAGTCAGTGCAATTAAAAAGCACATGTATCGATTCCATGGGCACACAGTCAATGGTAAACCAGTGAGAAAAACACAAGTGGAAAATGATGCTTTGGAATGCCAAATTGAGGGTTGCGGTTACGTGTCAGTGAACATTTCAACCCTGTGTGAGCATCTTAAGCTCCACATCAAAGATGGGAATCAAGTGAGGTGCCCCTATAAGAACTGTTTGAATATATTTAATGTCTGTTCATCCTTCTCCTCGCACTTGACCCGTAAACATAAAACAAAATCTCCCTGCAACTTAAGTACTGCCACTGTTGGCTCATTAAATGGTGAAGTGAGCCAAGCGTCTCATAGATTATTGGATGGTGATGAAAATGATAGAATGGAGGAATTGAATGATGGAAATGATAACGCAAGTAATCAAGTAGATGAGAATGACTTCATGAACAGTCTTGCGTTATTTTATCTCAAAATGCAGGCTAAAATGCTTCTACCAGCCAGTGTTATTCAGAAGTTAATTGTAGAGTTCCAGGAAGTACACAGTTACAGCACAGCCCATCTTTTGTCTAAATTGCATGAAGACTTAACAATGCTAAATGTGCCTGAGAATGATATAAAAGATCTTATTGATAAACTCCTAAAAAATGACCTCCTGAAAATGTGCAATGAGGGTGTACTTCGAAGTGACCAAACGCGAAAAACTCTCTTCAAGAGTAAATTCAACTATGTTGAGCCAACCACAATGTACCTGGGTATTGATGCTAATGGAAAAGAGAGATTTTGCCAGTATGTTTCCATTAAAGATACACTGAAGGCACTACTTGGTCAGAATGTAGTTCAAGACCAATATCTCCAAGCAAAATCTGACACAGCACCATCTCCTGGAGTGTTGGAAGACCTAAGAGATGGTAAAAACCTCAAAAACAATAAATTGTTACAGGAATCCCCATCTTCGATATCAATAATCTTGTATCAAGATTCATTTGAGGTTGCCAACCCCCTTGGATCTGGAAGAAAGAAACACAAGATCTTAGCTGTTTATATGACCCTGGCGGAGATTGCAGCACACAACAGGTCTTCCATTGATCCAATGCAGCTAGTCCTTTTATGCAGGGAAGAGGACTTCAAATTCTTTGGCCAAGAAAAGATCTTCTTTAATCTAATTAATGACTTAAAAGAAATGGAAGAAACCGGAATTCATGGCCCTGATGGGAACATTGTCAAGGCCACTGTAGTTGCTATAACTGGGGACAATCTAGGGTCCCACTGCATTGGAGGTTTTACGGAGAACTTTAGTAAAAGCAAATATTTTTGCAGGTATTGCCTAATAGACCGTGATACCTTCAAGCAAACACCTACAAAATCAGGCCCTGTCAGATCTGTAGAAACTTACAACACCTTGGTGAGACAAGCGTCATTAAATCAGGAAATGACTGGTGGGGTTAAGTTTGACTCAGTTTTCAATCAGCTGAAGTATTATCATGTTTGCCAGCCTGGCCTCCCTCCCTGTTTGGGTCATGACCTGTTTGAAGGAATTGTTTCTGTTGATCTTGCTCTATACATCAAGCACTTGGTGACAGTTGAGAAAAGGTTCACCTATTGCCAGCTAAAAAGGATCATTTCAAACTTTCCATTCAAAGGCAGTGATGCTAACAACAAACCATGTGAGGTTAGCCCGAATGGGGAAAAGCTGGGTGGGCATGCTGCTCAAAACTGGTGCCTCTTGCGTCTCCTTCCTGTAATGATTGGGGACAGGATCAAAACTGCACCTGAAGGTGATGTTTGGGAGTTATTGCTAAAGCTAAGGGAGGTTGTTGATCTGATCTGTGCACCCAAGATCCATACCAACCAAGTGGCATATCTCAAGATTCTTATTGAGGAATACCTCCATCAAAGAAGCACTTTGTTTCCAGGAAAGTTGCTAAAAGCCAAACACCACTACCTTGTGCACTACCCTGAGCTCATCCTTCATTTTGGTCCACTTATTAGATTGTGGACATTGCGCTTTGAAAGCAAGCACAGCTATTTTAAGCAGTGTGCTAGGAAACTGCATAACTTTAAAAACCTCTGCAGTACTTTAGCTGAAAGACACCAGTTGCTACAAGCATATTTACACTCCGGCAGCTTGTTTCCTCCATTGCTTCAAATAGGGGAAGCAACTAAGTTTGATGACCAACTATACCAGATTGGCATTCAGAGGGCTGTCAGGCTCAAAGACCTTCGTCCAGAAGACACTATTGAAACACCATCTGTAACATTTAAAGGTACACTGTACAAAAGAGGCATGGCAGTTGTAGTGTCCCAAAATGATATTGGCTACACCTTTGGAAAAATTGTGCTCATCCTGATCAATCAGTCGAGTGTGCATTTTGTTCTAGAGCTGTATCGTTCAGTGCCTGTGGATCTTGGTGTGTACTGTCTACAAATCCCTAATTCTGCTCATTATGAGTGTCTGACCATTCAGAGTCTTGCTGATTACTACCCATTGAATGAATACAATAACTTTGGTCTTCACTTGATTGCTCTTCACCATTCTGTGTGTTACATGTAAAAGACGAATAAATGGATTCAATTGAGAATGTGATAAAGGCAGTGCTGCCACAACTAGATGGTGAGAGACTGAAGGCGGTTGTTGTTGAGTTGGTGTCCAAGTTTGGAGTGGAAACACCAGATGATCTTCAGTTCATCACGGAGGGAGACATTGGACATCTTCTAACACCGATTCAGTGCAGAAAAATCATTAATGGCTGCAAAAGGGGTAAGCATTTCGATGTAGTGGCTTATTTTGCTCTGCTATGTATGTACATGTTTAAGTTGTTTGTTGCTCAAATGATTCCAATAAGCTTGCAGCATAGTTGCAAATATTCTTCTCGCTTTTGTTTTTGTATCCAGATCAAACAACATCAACCATGGCCAAATCTTTACCTGAGACCGAAAATAGTGCTTCCTCCAGCATTTCGTATTTTACCAGTTCACAGGAGAACAGCATTTGGTTGGACACTTTTGTGGTGCCATGGGACAAAATGAGGCCCACTCTCAGAAGAGCCATCGACAATAATAATAGACCAGAGGTAGAAGATCGCAGACACATGGTGAAAGTCATCGTCGATTCCATGAGAGAACACTGCTTGAACCCCACAAGAAAAGACTGCACAGCAGTAGCAAAAGGTATAACCCAGAAATATCCTGTGAGCTTTTTAGATAAAACTGATGAGGGAGAAATAATTGGATGCGGATACTTCAGTTTACTGAATCAGCTCAAGACCAGAGTTGAGTATGTCAACAGAGGCAACACCCTCTCCCGTCTCAGGAAGCCCAGGTGCTCTCAGACCAGTGATGATGACCAGCCGGCAGTTGCCAAATGTGCCAGAATTGATAGTTATGGGTGTGTTAGCTGGCAGCCACAGGAGAACCCAGAGGGAGAAACATCAGCCTCACTTGAAGAAAAGAGGAAAGAAATGGTGGAAATATTCAATCAAGAGGGGCTAAGAGCAAGTGAGAGAGGGAGAGTAGAGGAGCTAATGGCAATCACATATATAAAACAAAGAGAAGACATAAATGCAAGCCCATCCCCCACTATTCTGGACTTAAGCAAGCGGTGGCCATTTTTCCAGTCTTGGAAGTTTTTACTTTCCCACTTCACCACTCTCACTGGTGTTGAACTGTACACCAGACTGAATGAAGATTTGGACAAAAAGGGGAAGAGGCTCCTGGAGTTCTTCAGTGGTCAGATGATGAAGTGGAGTAAGGACATTAAAACTGTTCTTAAAGAAGCCTTGAAGGAGGATAGAAAGGGCACGGATGGTCTTGCCGCGATGCTGGTCATGATGGCATATTTCAAGGAAGCAGACGATGGCCTTTTTGTCCTAGCTGATGTAAGTTTTCATATGTATATGTAATTTTTTACCTGCTTACAATTCATTTTTTTTGTCTTGTACAGTAGGCCAAAATAGGGAGAAATCTGGGGTCTATGCAATGTAGTAAATCATTTTTTGGTATACACGATTGCATCGTTCTGCACGTTCATGAACTGTACATTACATTTTTTTATTTATTGCTTGTTGGCCATAATTAAAACCTAAACTAAATTCTAGATTGAAATATTTGCAGGCAACAACGACGCCTGCTGATGCCGAGATGGAATGCTCACTTCCCACCACCCCGAGGCTCATTGTGTTAGGTAAAACTCTTATTAAATAAAATGTCTGAGAAAGATAAATACAATTAGGTAGACATACATAATATACAGATAACTCTTAAATAGTACAAATTTAATGATTCATTGGGTCTTATTTTCAATTACACACAGGATAAAAATTTAGAAGAATGTAAACCTTATTGAAACACCGTCAGACATATTGAATTTCTTGTTTTGTTTTTTGCAGGAGAAACCGCATGGTCTGCGAACCGGTGGATGCTGTCGATAGAAGGCCGTATTGTGATCGCACATTCACCACCCATACCAGATTTCCCAACTGCCCTCGCTGTCTTGTTCGCCAGTTTTTACGTCTTCAACATAGAGTATCAGGCGGAAGCCGCCACAACGCTGGAATTTGTTCAGAGGTATCTAAATTAGTATTACGTATCAAGTATTGGAGTACAAAAATGAGGGGGGGAAAACTAGTAACATTGGACACTCACACATTCATGCACATCAAGGCTATTGGCAGGACTCTGGTTGACACGACCGTGTATTTCTGGGAGTATCAGATACTGTATGCATGAGTTAGACAGTAATTTCTGTGAGGGCCACCAGGTAATTTGGCCAGTTCTTAAGCCTTAAACATATAAGGCTGTAAAAAATGTCTTTTGTGTCTGTTTTGTATAACAGACTTTCACATGAAATGCAGGTCTCAAAACTGGCTCATTCCAAATATTAACATCCTTTTTCCTTTATTAGGTTCCTTGTCAGGATCAACCCAGACTCCAGCAAATGTGGTGCCAAATTCAAAAAGAGCGGGGAAACCGGAAGACTGGTTAAACGCAAAAGCTCAGGCATGAACCAACGCGTCCTATCATTCATGAGGGACTTCTCCATGTTCAACCTGCTAAATGATTAGATGGAGGTGAGGCTTGTATAATGATCTTGCCTTTAAATTAAGGAGTTAACTGTTTCTTTATTTATACATGAAGAGGTTCCTATTTGTTTTGTTTTTTTTATTTGATTTTTTTTATTATTTCTTTCAATGTTAATGTTCATGTTAAATGTGATATTAGCCTCCACAATAATTTGATTAGCTAAAATTGTTTTTGTTAAATTTGCCTCCAAAATGTGGATGGAAAATTTCATTTGCAAATAAACCTGCATGGAGTGAAGAAATTTCAATGTCTGTGGGTCTTCGTTACTAAGTTCCTGATAGTTGGATCGAGTGGTGTCTAGTCCGATATAGAACCAGCCGTTATTGTATTGAATACTGAATTTTATTCTGCAGCTGAAACGGTGTTACCATAAAAGAGACCGTACCACTTATTTTACAGGTCAAACTCTAACCCGTGAACAAAATTACACTACTTGGAGATGGGATTTATATTGCGATTTCAAACACAATTACTATTACAAGAAATATCTTGGTACATTTTTAATTTGTTTCACAATCAAAAAGCTATTCAAAAATACATTAGTAACAATTACGATATTATACTGTGATTCATTTTACAGTGAGTTACTTGTCACTAGCTGCCAGTTGATAACTGGGATTCTTTTCACAGTAGTATATTGTGATTCATTTTACAGTGAGTTACTTGTCACTAGCTGCCAGTTGATAACTGTGATTCTTTTCACAGTAGTATATTGTGATTCATTTTACAGTTAGTTACTTGTCACTAGCTGCCAGTTGATAACTGTGATTCTTTTCACAGTAGTATATTGTGATTCATTTTACAGTGAGTTACTTGTCACTAGCTGCCAGTTGATAACTGTGATTCTTTTCACAGTAGTATATTGTGATTCATTTTACAGTGAGTTACTTGTCACTAGCTGCCAGTTAATAACTGTGAATTTCACAGTTCGTTCGTTACAGTGTAGTAAAAATACCTTAAAGCAAAAGTTTTATAGATGCATTTTTTAGTATACGTGCAAAAATAGTTCATTAATTTACATTTCATGTACTTAGTTTTTTTTATAGGAGTCCAACAGCAAAATTACAACTAGTGCCAATACATCACCAATCCCTCCTGGTGCATGCAGGCACAGCTTGCATGGCCGCAATTCTTAAAAAGCTGGCGAAGAACAGAACAGCCATAAGTCGCACAAGGCAACATGGATGCAAAGCTTTATACACAGAAGCTTCAACCGAAGTCTTATCCAGGTGGTGTCTCGGGATGTTGTACTTCTGAAGAGGTCGAGTGAGGTTTTGCATCAGATATGCATGGTCTCATGTGGCCGACTAACGGTCCCCGGACGTGCGGAGCGTCCTGCATTTGTGAATGTCAACCATCTTCTACACACACAGTCGGTGTCCAGATGGGACCCCAGTTTAAGACGCATGTATTTCTTTCAATGTCAGGAAGTGGGAATTCTGACCTTGGTCAAATGACAGGTCCTGAAAATATTAAAGAAGTCACAGGGTCAACTAAAGCGCCAAGCCTAGCAGACTGGGGGAGCTTTTTGTTTGGGTCATTTTCTCTTGAAACAGCTGGAGTGACATAATTGACAAATCATCATTTTAAG